>NC_061111.1:131947547-132249319 GCF_002878395.1 Capsicum annuum
AACTCAAATACTTGGAATGCGGAGTCATATACCTTTGAAACATACTTGAAGGCATTTTTTTCACTTTAGGAAAATATGTCATTTTAAGATTTAGGAAAATTATTTAATCACAAAGGGAAGATACTCTAGTTTAGGGAAATCACTTATCTCAAAGCTTTATAGACAATACCATACCAAGGGAGAATACTTCCATTTAGGTGAATAACTCATATCAAGAAAATACTTTAGTTAGGGAACCACTTTGCAGCTTTACCATTTGGAAAATAGCTTATAGGGAGGGAAAATACTTTAGTGTTTGAGGAAGTAACTGATCTCAAAGTTTAAAGGGCAAGGGAGGTTCTCGTAACCGACATAAATCATGCGAGCTGCATGGAGTCCAACGTTTTGTCCTCCTAAGAAAGAGACCACATGTTGGGAGGAGCATTATACTATTTGCAAGTGAGTATAACCTAGGTCTAGTTATCACTAAATAAACTCGGATTGGGCCTAATATCAACTTAGCCTCGGGCCCAATATCAACTCGGCCTTTGGCCTAATAATCATAAACTAGGCCTTAGGCCCAACATACGGTGGCATGTAGTGGATTGGAATTCAAAAATATATCAACCTACAAACTTGCCAAAGAGATGTAGGACAAGCTTGAAGTAACTTATGAAGGTAAAGGAAGCTAGAATCAATGTACTAGTCAAGAATATGAACTTTAGAGGATAATAAAGGAGCAAAGTCAATATTTTCTTGCTTCAACGAAATTATATATGAGCTTAAATCTTAGAGATGATCTACTCTAATAGTCTTCAAGTCAAGAAACTAATGAGGAGCCTTCCTAAAGCATGAAAGACCAAGGCAACCATTCTAAAAGATGAAGATCTCCCTACATAACATACGGTGAGCTGCGAGGTAGTTTAGTTTTATTTGAATAAAATCATATCAATAGGTACAACAAGAAGGAGAAAAAAAAACCTATAGCTTTAGTGTGTTGATCCTTGGATAAGAAAAACATAGATAAAGATAATAATAAAGGAATGGCACTTATAAACTTTGAGAAAACCTATATGTTTTCCTCTGACTCTTTCACATTTAAACAAAAGCTTCTTCAATCACTATAAATTGATTTGCTACATCTATGGAAAGGGACACAAATCACACAACTATAAATAATAATCTAGTGGAATGTGGGTTTAGATATTAGAAGGAAATACATCTAACCCTCAAGTAACCAAGAACATTTGGGTACCTAAATGAAACTTATTTTCTTATTTTGCAGGAACATGCCTGCAAAATCTACAAAAAGGGAATGTGGGTAATAATAGTAGATATTCCAGACATATGACTGAGAAAAAGGAAAATTTAGCACCATAAAGAAAATTGATAGTGGATCTGTTAGATTTGGAGATAATACCAAGGGGGAAGTTATAGGAGTCGTCTCTGTAAAGATCGTCTCTTCATGTGAACTAATTGAAGTTTACTCTGTGAATACTCAAACATAAGTTATTAAGCATCAATCAACTCTATGATGCCTAATTTGATGCATTATTCAATACGGACAAATGCATTATAAAACATGCTAAAAAAGAAAATCACTCTCGTTAGTGATTGTGTTGATAATATTTATGTTTTTAATAATACTACTTTTGCTACCCTGACGTGTCTTACTACTAAAACTAGTGATCCCTGGTTATGACATACAAAACTTAGATATCCAAGAACGCATGCCATTGAAAACTTTTCTGGACTTGAACTGGTGAATGGTCTGCCAAAACTGAAGTTTGAGAAGGAACACATCTATGATACTTGTTAACTCGATACACAAATTCAAACATCCTTTAAAGTAAAATACATTACTAGAAACACCAAGCCTCTTTAAATGATAAACATAGATCTGTTTGGTCCCACTAAAACAACCAACATTGGTGGAAAGAGATATGTGTTTGTTATGATTGATGATTTTTTTCTAGATTCACATGAGTAATGTTTCTTGCTCATAAGCATGAAACATTCACTAATTTTGAATTTTTTTGTAAAAGATTTCAAAGAGAAGTAGGGTATTTTATAACTTTTGTTCACTAGAGTCATATAAGAGAATTTGAAAATAAGGCTTTTGAATACTATTTTGCACAAAATGGTTACCCTCAAATTTTTTCATCACCGCAATTTCCTCAACAAGATGGTGTTGTTGAAAAAAGAATCGATCTTTTTAAGAGATTTCCAGAACTATGTTGTGTGAGAAAAATTTGCCTGATCACTTTTAGGCAAACACGATAAGCACTGTATGTCATAATCTTCATAGATTCTTCATTAGGCCTATTCTAAAGAAGACTCCCTATGATTTGTCAATGGAAAGAAGCCCAACATATATATTTCCATCCATTTGGATGAAAATGCTTTATCTATAATAATGGTAAGAATAATTTGGGAAAGTTTGGTTCATGAAGCAATAAAGGTATTTTTCTTGATTTCTCTCTTACTAGCTGTGCAATAGAACTTTTAACAAATGAACTTTATGTATTGAAGAATCTATGCATAAATTTTTTGATGATTTTAATCCATTTTGTGAGTTTGAGTCGTGATGGGGAATAGGTGAATGTTTCTCAAAACAAAGTCACCACAAAATAGCAACTGAGCAAACAAACCCTGAGTCGACTACAATACTACCAGAGTTAGTTACCTCCACTGAACCTTTTAAACTAAACATTTTGTGAAAATAGAAACCCAATGCATTTTTTTGAATGAGTTCATCATTGGAAATCCAATTGATCAAATAAAAATAACATCTTCTTTGATAAATCAGACATTGGTAGCTCTTATATCATAAATTGAACCAAACAGAATTGATGAAGTTCTCAAGAACGAATCATGGGTTAACGCTATGAAATAAAAGCTCGATAAGTTTGAATAAAATCATGTCTGGGCTCTAATCAAAAGACCCAAAAATTGCTCAGTTATTAGAGCCAGATGGGTCTAAAGAAACAATATGTACGAAGAAGTTAAGATTGTTACCAACAAGACCAAGTTAGTAGCTCAGGGTTACACTCACAAAGACGATATTGATTATGATGAAAGCTTCACTCCTGTACCATGGTTGGAATCTATTTGTATTTTTTTAACATTTTCATCTTTTAGACGCTTCAACTTGTTTCAAATGGAAGTAAAAAAGTGTTTTTCTAAATGGTTTTATTAATCAAGAAGTTTTTGTTAGACAACCTCCAGGCTTTGAAAATCTATCTTATCTCGATTATGTTAAACTCTAAATAGCATATTACAGTCTCAAACAGGCTCCAAAGGCTTGGTATGATAGATTAAGTACTTTTCTCTTAAAAAATAATTTTCAAAGAGATAAAATAAACACTATATTTTTTTATTCAAAAATTAGATTAAAAATTTCTTATTGTACAAATTTATATGGATGATATTACTTTTGGAATCCTAACACTATTGTGTGTAAGAAGTTTATAAATTTTATGAAGGGAGATTTTCAAATGAGGCTCATGGGAGAACTCATGTTCTTTTTGGGGATTCAAATCAAGAAAACCTTCAAGGGAACCTTTGTTAGTCATAGCTAATGTACAAAGGAACATATCAAAAAGTTTGGTATGGAAAAGGAAAATAAATTTGGAACCCGTATGAGTCCCTCAACAAATATTGGCTCAAATACATCGTGAAAAGATATGGATGAAAAGGATTATCAAGGAATGGTTTTCTCTCTAATCTACTTGACAACAAGTTGATCCAACAAAATGTTCAGTGTCTGTAAATGTGCAAGGTTTCAATCAGCTCCTAAAAATCACATGTGACTGCAGTAAAGAAAATTATTCAGTATCTCATTGGCACTCAAGACATTGGATTATGGTATCCTTATTTCTTAAACTTTGATTTAATTAGTTATTCAAATGTTGACTTTGGAGGTGATAAGAATGATCGAAAAAGCTCTAGCAGCACCTACCCAATTCTTGGAAATGCATTAATTTCGTGGCACAACAAGACATAAACTTCAGTCACTTTATCAAGTACCAAAGCTAAATACCTAGCTATTGGAAGATGCGACACTTAACTACTAGGGATAATGTACTAATTACTTAATTTGATTTGACTTTTGAATATGTGACAATTATGTATGATAACACTACTGCCATTAGTGTATCTAAGTACATCGTGCATCATTATAGGGTTAAGAATATAGATATTAAACATAATTTTAGTCGTGATCATGTTGAAAATGGTGATTTATGTTTAAATTTGTTGACTTAAAAAATCAACTTACCGACATTTTACAAAACCCTTACTAGAAGAATGATTCTATTTTCATAGAAAAACTCTTGGTATTATTTGCATTAATGATGTTTGACTTGTCTTAAATTATTTTTTAAAATAAAATATTTTAATGTCATGCTTTTTTTCCTTTCATACATTTTCCTTAATCATTATCCCCTGACATTTATTACCATCTCTTCCACTTTCATTCTCCCCCTTTTTAAAAAAGTTTTCTTGATTTTTTCCTCTTCCCAAGGACTTTATCCTTTCCTTTCCATCATATTATTTCAAATTCTCACTATTTTTCTTTCCTGCCAAGCCCTTTATATACCTTTCTCTTTTTTGGTTCTTCTCCATTATCTTTCAAATGACAAAAAAGGGATCTAAGGCTAACTTAGAAAAAACTCCTGCCGATTGTATCTCTAATAATCAAGAACCAGTTATCTTTCTTAGTTCATCTGAAGAAGAATCTTCTCACTCTCTATCTACCTCAAGTCCTAATAAACACCCCTATTTTAGCCAGAATATGACTAGTAAAAAACCCCACTCAAATGTCTTTCTTTAGAAAATATGCATAAGTTATAGATTGTATCCCAATTAGAGAAGTTTGTGGAATTCAAAAAATGCTTAGTGGTGCCTAGAAGGATTATAAATCTACAACATTTGAAGGAATCTTATTGCAATTTAAGTCCCTATTTAAGGCTCAACATTTATCCCTTGTTCTTCATCTTGGTGGATGAAATCTTTTTGAGGACCCTATCAGAATGTTTTATACTAGTTTTTGTACTTCTAAAGATAATGCTGGATTGGTAACCCTAGTGTTGGGTACAAGGTTTATTTTAAAAGATTTTTTGTTTGAGAAAATGTTTGGCACAATTTTTTTCTGGAGTTGTTCCATTTATTAATGGTACTTGGGCTGAAAAATTTAAAGTTACTTTTAAGGAAGCAAAGTCAGCCATTGTCGAAGGATAACATGTCAAACTTTGGACCCTTATATTTGTGCTTTAAACTCAGGATTTTGGCCCTTATTATCGCCATAACTTGATTCCCAGAAAGGGCTCTCTCAATAATGTCATTTCAAGAGATGTGTTTTTTTATATTGTATGATTAAGAAATACAAAATTAACTGGGCTATGTCGCTCTGTGAGTACATATTAGAAAGTGTAGCTGACATACATGCTACAGTATGCTTGCCATATGGTTTGTTGATTACTCGTATATTGCTTCCCTACTCCATTATTCTCTTAGGTTTTCATCTAGTTGAAATTACTTCCAACTATGACTCCAAAACTTTTGCTCGTATGAGATACGTTCTTGTTGGTAATGAATGGTGCAAGGAATTTGTGAAATCGAAATCTAAACACCTAAGGTAAGTAAAATTATTACTAACACTATTTTTGTTACGCTGAAGAAAATGAAAGAAATTAAGAAAAGACTGATACCCTTAGAGGAAGGGATGTAGGTTCTTCAAGAATTGACCACTAGTATACTACAGCTTGGAAAAGACACTAATACAGATTTGGGCATAATGCATCTATAGATTGATGGTCTCGAATAGAAAGGAGTCAAGATCTTCAACAGGTTGTTCAACCAAGTCGAATCCATCAAGTCTGAAGCCAACTCCTCCAACAATGAGCTTTTTGTATCGATCCAAACCTATTCCAACTTTTCTAAGAATGTGGATTGCTCACAACATGTATAACATTCTTACCTAATTCCTTAAGAAACATTGACTCTGTTCTCTTAGACTACTATTTACTCAAAGAAGGCCTTGTCTCTATCTAAACTTCTTTTTGGAATGTACCAAGGGCACTCTTTTTCTCCCATCTTAACTGCATATTACTCTATTTTCGTTGACTTCTTAGTTTATGTATATGGTTTCTATATATCTCTATATGTTTCATATGTCTTTTTGTTCCTAGATGTTTGTTTTCACTTTTTGATTATTCCAAAGGGTAAGAGGTATCACACATGAGTAAACATAAATCAAGGGGAGTTACAAGCAATGGGGAGCGAGCAATAAGCAATGGGAAGCTATAAATACAGAAAAGTCATCTATACTGATGTTTATTGTTTGTCATTATCAAAAGGGGGAGATTGTCAGCCTCCTATATTTTAATAATGATAAACTAAAATAATAAACACATAAGGCCAACCATAGAGGAATTCAAATTAAGGAATCAAAAGATATTCCCTAAAGGAGCAATTGATAAAGATCTTGGACCAATTTTGGAAAAAACAAAATCAAAGATTTTGAAGATCCTCGCAAGAGGAGCAGTTAAAGATCTCAGAAACTAACAAATCAATGCTGAGTGCATTGATTGAGAATTTATTATGAAAGGGAGCATATCAACACCAGGCAAGATCTCATAAAGACCAAGAAAGAAAGGAAGTCATATTCTCTACATGAAAATATATAACATGGACGTATCATATTACACGCACAAACCTATTTGATATAGACGTGTTAATAATTTGAACCCTCAATCAAGGAATCAATAAAAATTCTTGATTAAAAGAAACTTCCTTGAGTTTACCTTATATAGCAAGGAAGCAACAAGACACATGATTATATAAATTCATAGAAAACAGAAAAATCAATCACACAACCCCACTAGAACTACAATTCTATCTCATCTTTAAGTCTTCATAGAGCTTTGTAATTTATTCAATTTACAATAGTTATAGAAATAAAAGGATATAATTAGTCCTTAGTTTTACTATTTGAGGTTGTGTTACATGAACTGGGCATTGAAAAGTTTAGATTTCGAACTTATACTATAACTTGAATATTAAGTCAAGCTCTAAAAAAAACTCTTGAAACCCAAGGGGACTAGAGTAGGAATAACATTGGTGATCTGAACCAGTATAAAACTCTCTATTACTCGTTATGATTTGTTTCCTGTCTTTACAATTATTTCAAATTTATTGCTTATACTATCCTTCGAGGGAGTTAAGGGACTAGACTAATCATTTGACTAAAAAAAATTTCAATTCACCTCCCTTCTTGGCTTTCAATGTATATACCTCCTCCAACTTACCATATCACAAAACAAGGACTACAATGACTTCTCTTCTCCGACATTATGGCTCACAAATAAAAAGTGACCATACAATATTCTAGCATGTCTATATACACTTCTTGGTCCTGATTCAGGGCTTCCAATAATCATGATCATCAATCTACTCCATCCAATATTGTAGATATGTATATATATTAAATGCATAGACTCTAACCATGAATAGTGTAAATCTATGACTACTTAAAATTAACTCTGAGACTAAATCAATCTAATAACATAGAACAGGTCAAAATTTCTTGCAGTCAAGGTAAATAGTAATGGTAAAAGAATGGATAAACCGTGGAACAAAATCTATCTCAGTATAATTTTGAAAATATCATATTTATTTCCAAAAGCTAATAAATCATTAAGTAAGGTGGTGTGATTTCTATTATAAATAAATCTATTTTAAAAGTTAAAAGTGGGAATAAATCCCATTTTATGAAACAATAGTAAAATTATGGTTTTGATTGGAATAATACCTGTAAGTAAGCATGAATGTGCCTTAAAGTCTGTATGTGATGTACTATGGTTTCATAGCACTTTGGATGCTTAAAACAATGAAAATATGCAAGTTACTTAGGTCTTTTTGTTAGATATGATGTGTTTTATGTTGTTTTGTAGAAAGCTAGGTTTGGAATTTAAAAGAAGAAAAGATGTGAAAATTAAATAGTTTAGACACCTACGTGGTATATATGCCTCGTCAAAACTACCTACGTGGAGTAGGAGTCAGAATATGTGCCAAAAGGTTGAAGTCTAGTGATTTAGAAGTAGAAGAATTTTTTCCTACCACCTTAATTGGACTACCTACGGGCCATAGGTAGTACCTACTCCTCGTAGGTATCAGAATATATGGAGTTCCTGAGAGATTTTGTAGTATTTTGGATGTTGGCATCAACGTGGAACCACCTATAGTCTGTAGGTTCCACCTAAGGCCCATAAGTGGCCTCATAGGTGGCCACCGACATTGATTTTCCTCTTTTATTTAGGATTGGTTTTCTAGGGTTTTCTTGTATTCTATAAATACCCTTTTTAAAATTTTTAGCTAGTTTATACACTCAAATTATAAAAATATATTTGATTTCGAGGTTCAATTTGATTTTGCGATTCTTTTGTTCTTGATTTTGTTTGATTATTCAATTCGAGACTTTGGATTTTATTTGTTAATCATGGTGAGATTGATTTAATGCTTTCAATTATGATCTACTGACTGTTTCATAATTATTAGTGGCTAGTTTCCTTATCTAAGGTTGTGGGAACCCTGACGGATTAACAAAGTAGGGGAAGTTATCAATCCTTCTAGATTATTTTTGCTGCATGTATTGTTGTTTTCTTTGCACTTATTGTTTTCTTAACTATTGTAAATTTTAGGATCCCACCTGTATTCACTACGAACTTGTGAGGGAGGTAGATATTTGGAAAAATAGATCACTAAAGTGATTTGAAGTTTATTATCAATATAAGCTACTAATCTTTTTGTACTTAAGATAATTATATTCACATAATCAATTTAAGACTTAGAGGCGATAGTTTTAAATAGGATCCAAGGAATGAGTTAGTAATGAGACACTCTAAGACCGAGGGAAGATCAGTGAAATTCACCAAAGTGTGTTGAGTGGCTATTGGTGATACATAACTTGTCAGATTCTACATGCACAATAATTTGATAGTTAGATTGAGCACGATAAACCTAAAGAGTTAGATGCTAGGGGGAACACAACCCTAGTGTTTGTTTTTGACTATTTACAACCAATAGCATATGAGTTTTGTCACTTTTTGCTGTTCACATCAAAATCCCCCCATTTGTTTTCTGTACTACCTGGAGTTTTAGCAATCTAGAGAGATAGTTCCATGAATACTTTATGGGTTCAAAACCAATCTAGTTGGGTTACTATATTTTGAATGAACCTCTTTATCCTTAGTTGAAGGTGTAGCATTGGGTGATATCAAATTTTTGGCACCATTGTCTAGAAGGATGGTGTGCTTATTGATCAAAGTTTTTGATGTTTGTGGGATTTTGTTTTCTACTTTTAGTTGGGTGTACTCCAGTGTATGCCTAGACAAAGAATAGAGGCAATCCCTTACTTCCACTTGATCTTGAACTAGAAATAATCCTACAGCCGAATAATAGAATTACTAAACACGTACAAGAAAGTGAGTTTGAAGGCATTTGGAATAACCCAAATGATTTGCCTCCTCCTCTTCTTGGAGATGTTAAGGACATTGTTTATCAAAGAACAAAGCAATTTAGTAGAAATATTTGATAACTATAGGAGAGATGTAGAAGCTTGTAGGTTAGCTCAGGAGGTAAAATTGATAAGATATAGACCAAGAGTAGATTGTTAAGCATACCTTGGCCACATTGAGATAGAGTTAGAGATGGTAGAGGTAAAATACTCTAAGATTATCATCACTTGCCACCATATGATGATATAGAGGAAGACTTAGGATACGTTGAGCCTACCAACACAGGAGATAGCATTCCCTCTGCATTTCTACTGAATTAGAAGTTTGATATCAGCAGTGCTATGATCTAGCTGTTGAATCTAAAAGATGTTTTTCGGTCTTACCGGCTGATGTTAAAAATATACATCTCCCAAACTTTATTAGGATCTATATTTCTTACACTCTATTGGGTGTAGATTAGGATGATCTTAGACTTAGGTTGTTCCCTTTTCTTTAACTGGTGAAGCTACATTGTGGTTAGGTAAACTTTCTTGAGGATCAATCATTACTTGGAATGAGTTATAGAGGATGTTTTTGGATTATTTCTTTCTATCATCCAGAATACTCCATTTAAAGAAAAAGACATATAATTTCAGGCAGTTACACTCTGAGTCAATGTATAAAGCATGGTTTCATTTCAAATAAAAGTTGATGATGGTGCCTAACCATAAGATTTTAGGGAAGAGCTTACTTGAGATCTTCAATCGAGCCCTTAATACCAGTTTTAGAGTTATGGCCAACACTATTACTAGTGGAGCATTCATGCGTCTATGTTTGAAGACAATATTAGATATATTAGATCAAATCTCTTTTACCAACCGAGGATAGCATACTCGGGAGATAGAGAAAGGTTTTAGAACTTGTGCTATTGGTGCTTCAAATGAGCATAAAGTTTTTGATAACACAGTGGCACAAGAAATTGCTCAGTAAAAAATGGAGGTTGGGCTATTGACAAAATAGTTTCCAATAATGAATTATGAGAAGGTAAATACTGTGGGTTCATAAGGAAAGGCCCCTATATCATATGGCTCTAATTTGGAAGAAGAGTTAAAATACCTAGATAGAGAGTTGGTAGGTTTTCAAACCAAGGGATAAGGTAACCAAGGTCGAAACTATTATAGGAATAGGTATAAAGATAGGAGAAGAGAGAGGGATGGTGACTGGGGACACAAGGATAATTACAAGGAGAAGGGTGTGTTTATGTTCTACCAGGAACCCTTGACACTAAGTTGAGAATGGAGCCTACGTTGTCCAAGATAGTAAAGGTTCAGGAAAATCTAGAAAATTGCCTTAAAGAGATTAAGTAGACATTTTAGGGTTGACCCAGAAGGTAGAGTCACATTCTACTGTGATAAAGCAATTAGAGCAGCATTTTTGACAAATAAATGTAACTTTGAATCAGTGGCGTTCGGGCGCCCTTCTGAGAAACATAGTGCAGAATCCTAAAAATAATGGTTATTGTTTAGCCATCACCACTCAGTGTGGTAAGGAAATTGTTGATCCCCCTATGCCTATTATTGATGAGCCAAATAATGATAGTGTTGGCGTTAATGAGACACTTGAAGCGTATTTGGAAAAAGCGATAGGTGTTGATGATAATGTTAAGAAGGACAAAGGTAATTGAAAGGTTGATAAGCCTAAAGTTAAGAAAATCCCTTGACCGCCCCCACCTTTTCATTAAAGGTTGAAGTAGAAAAAGAAAAAAGGGAAATTTAAGAAGTTCATTGCTATGATAAAAGAGTTGGGCTTGAATATCCCTCTTATTGAGGATCTTGAGCAGATGCTTGGTTATGCCAAGTTTATTAAAGAGCTAGCGATGAACAAGAGATTTTAGTTTTGAAGATATTGGTGGGTTGCACCATAGTAGTATGATTACTTCTAGATCTCTAGCTCAATCGAAGGGTGATTCCACAACATTCACAATCCTATGAACCATTAGGACAACTATATTTGAGCATTATATGACTTAGAAGCCAACATTAATTAGATGCCTCTGGCTATGTTCAAACAGTTAGGCTTGATCCTTACAGAACCAATGACTATGAGATTGTTGAAGGTTGACCGTATAGTGAAGAAGCCTATGGTCATATTATATGATGCTTTGGTCAATGCAGACAACTTCATCTTTCTGGCCGAACTTTTTTCTTTGGATTATGAAGTTGATTTTGAGGTTCCCAAAATCTTGGGGAGACCATTTTTATCAATGAGCATAGAATTGGCAAATATGAAGTAAGGGGAGCTTAAGTTTAGGTTGAATGAAGAGGAGGTCACATTCAACGACTGTAGAAACTTGAAGCAGCCGATCGACATGAGGGTGGTATCGATAATACATTATGTTAATGACCAAGGAGGCAACTACTTTAGTTACCTTAATTAATTTTGAGTAATCAAGGTACCGATGTTATACTGCAATGTTAAATGATAATTACATAGTAGGTAACCCACAGGCTTGTTGGTGAAGTTTGAGTAACCAATATAGCCACGTCATGTCGCAATGTTAAATCAAGATCTGGGTGGGAGGCTACCCACTATTTTAGTGTTCACGTTGTTTTTTGTAGGAATAAACGATTAAGGGGCTACCTGAAACATAGTAAATCAGTGCTTAATTCAGAATACTCCAGGTAAGGGGACTTATTGACTCGCTCATGAAGGTCATAAGTACCATTCAGTCTAGGTAAGTTGTGCAATTAAAGTTGGAAGGAAACTTGGAGGGTTTTTGGAAATTTTTGAACTTTTACTTGCGAACCTACTTATGGTGTCATAATTACTCCTTACGACCTCGTAAGAGATGGTAGGAGTATTTTCATGGACTGTTGAATGAGGAAGGGGACAGAAGCATTGAGTTAGGAAAGTTGGAGCACGCAAAGAATAATCATAATTTTAGTTATTTTAGATGCTTTAAAGCTGAAGAGGTTCGAGAGGCTATTCGTAGGATGTGAAGGGGTAGGGCGATGGGGCCTGACTAAATTCCCATTGATTTTTTGGAAGTTTTTTGGTAGAGAAGGTTTATGGTGGTTGATAAATTTTTTAATGGAATTTTTAAGACTGTGAAAATGCCTGAGGCTTGGAGGTGGAGTACGATGATTTTGTCATATAAAAATAAGGGTGACATTTAGATTTACAATAACTATCGGGGTATTAAGATGTTGAGTCACACTATAAAGATTTGGGAGAGGTTGGTAGAGCGGAGATTAAGGAGGGTCGTGTCCATTTTGGAGAATCCATTTGGATTTATGCCAGGTCACTCGATGATAGAGACAATCCACCTAGTGAGGAGATTGTTGGAGCAATATAGAGAAACGAAGAGGGACTTACACGTGGTGTTCATCGACCTGGAGAAGGCGTATGAACAAGTCCCTACGGATGTTCATTGGAGATGCTTGGAGTTAAGAGGGGTTCTGGTGGCATACATTAGATCCATTAAGGACATGTAAAATAGAGGGAAGACTCAGGTGTTGACGGCGGGAGGAGACTCAGAATATTTTTTAATCGAGATAGGGTTGCATTAGGGATTGAATCTCAGTCCCATTTCTATTTGCACTGGTGATGGACGTGTTGATGCGAAGGATTCAAGATGAGGTGCCATGGTGTATGTTATTTACAGATGATATAGTACTGATTGATGAAATGCCGGGGGTGTGAATAAAAAAATTAAAGGTTTAGGGAAAACCCTTAAATCTAAGGGGTTTAAGTTGAGTAGGTCCAAGACGGAGTATATGAAATAAAAGTTTAGCGACTTGAAGACAGGGGACGAAGTGATGGTGAAGTTGAATTCCTAGGTTGTTTGTAAGAGAGATAGTTTTAAATATCTTGGGTCTATGATTCGGGGGGATGACCAGATTGATGAGGATGTATCTAAATGTATTGGAGTAGGTTGGATGAAGTGGAGGCTTGCATCGGGAGTGTTGTGTTATAAGAAGGTTCCTTTAAAGCTTAAAAGCAGGTTTTATAGAGTGGCAATCCAGCCAACTATGCTATATGGGGTAGAGTGTTAGCCTGTCAAGAACTCCCACATTTAAAAATTGAAGGTAGCAATAATGGGAATGTTGCGTTGGATTTGTGGGCTTACTAAAGGGAATAGAGTTAGGAATGATATTATTCAGGAGAAGGTGGGAGTGGCTTCTGTGGAAGACAAGATGTGGGAAGGAAGGCTAAGATGGTTTGGGCATGTGATAAGGAGGGGCATGGATGCCCTAGTTTGTAGGTGTGAGAGACTAGTTTTGGATGGTTTCACATGGAGTAAAGGTAGGGCAAAGAAATACTGTAGAGAGGTGATTAGACATAACTTGGAGCTATTATAGCTTACTGAGGACATGAACCTAGATAGAAAGGTGTGGAGGTCACGGATAAGAGTAGAAGGCTAGTGCGTCCATAGGTTATAACTAGTAGTTGTAAAGCTCTTTTGTAGTTAAGTAATCAACCCTAGGACCATGTCCATTGGTAGAGCAGCTAGTGTAGGCTACTACTAGGTGGGTATCTTTGTCTTGCCTTATTTCCTATACTTCATTTTGTACTGCTCTTGTTTTTGTGTCTCACTTATTTTCTTTTTAATATTTACTATTTCGTATTTCGGTTATGCCACCCACCCTGTTTAAGTTCTACTATGACCTTGTCAACTTTTCCCCATCTTGAGCCGGGGGTCTATCAGAAATAGCCTCTCTACTTTCTTAGATGTAGTGGTATGGTCTGCGTATATCTTACCCTCCCCAGACCCCTCTTGGTTGAAATACATTGGGAGTGTTGTTGTTGTTGACCTTGTAAATAGTAAAATAACTGTCAGAATAAAAAGTTCAGAGAGTAGGGAAAGAGCATAAAAATTTTGATCACCTACAATAGGGCACTTACGGGCCATAGGTGCTACCTATGCCCCATAGGTGATGTTGTAAGTGACGTAAATTTTTGGGCCCAATTTTTTTTAAAAATTTGGGCCTACCCCGATCTTTCCCATACCAAAATTGGCCTAGTTTAAATTTTAAAAGCTTTTTAACTGGTTTATTCACTCCATAATCCTCAAATTTCCAACTCCCTCTAAAATTCAAACTTCCCAGCTTCCTCTCAAATTCTATATAAGGTAAGACTGATCCCTCAGTCCATCACTTGTACGTATTAAAATCTTTTAAGGCTAGAGTTTCAAAACTGCTTTAAGCTTCTCCTTTCATCTTTCAAAATAAAAAATCAAGGTAAACTTCGTGGCTCCTATGAATATTGTAATATGATATTGACATAGAATAAATGAGTTGGTACTTAAATATGCTTGAAAATTATGTGAAACTCAAAAGTTCTTATTATAGAAGCCCAGAATAATCAAGAAAATTCAAATTAAGACATTGTTCTTAACTTAACACCTTGTGATCATGTCCTATTTGGAAGTAGAAAGTGAAAAGGTGATGAAATCTAAAAGTTTATGTGTCTTGCCTATGTTTTGGAAATTTATACAAGTGATATGTGCATTATTGGACTGGAATGGGCTAAAGTATACTATATGGGGATGTAAAATTTGGGAAAAATTGAAAGTTTAATAATTTTGATTTTTCTTCAAATTTTACACTCTTTTATTCTCTTTCAGGCACTAACATTTGCTTTTTTAGGTACTATGTCACTAAAGAAGGAAGGACCATCGAGGCAACGGGATAATTCCCCTGAGTGTAATGGCTTGGTGAAGTACTTGATTACCTCGACCAGGTCAGCTCACCCGTGGAATAGGTCATAGAGATAGGCTATGATTGAGCATATTGTTACAACAACTTTAGGCATCTAGCTCCTAGCATAAAAACAGTGAGGTAGATGACCTACTTTAACTTAGGTCAGGGCCTAGAGGCAAGCCGATCAATTTCAATGTCAAGGATGAAGTCGACCTGGTTGAAACTACTACACTCTCCCTAGTTTATGGAGGGAGAGGAGGTAATGAGGAGGATATAAAGTCTTAGCCACTACAGGAGGTAGCCACACAAGACCCCTAGTCAGAGAAGGGGTCACAAGATGTGTCCGCAATAACAATTCCTGAGCCATCAACTATAGTACCCTAGTCTGATGAGGGTATAACCCAGATATCCATCAGGTGCCAACACCAAAAATAGAGCCACCAGCCTAGACTGACTAGACTTTTAACCCTTCTCATATCTCGATTGAGCCTATTATTGAGGTAAAATTGAGGTACTGTCTAAAGTGGTTATGGATGATTTATGAGCGAGACAAATTTATGACTGAGGAAGGCTGGCCGAAGAGGGATATTTTGGAGAAAAGATGAATTGAGGTATCTGGTTTAGCTAGAGAACCATTTTTGTGGGTTCCATTTGATTATTATCAGCAAATATGGATGACTAGACCCCAGGGTTCATATAGTCAGGAATTGGTGTAGGGGGTTCTTTACCTCCTACATGGCTACAATATCATTGACTAAACCCAGAGATGGTAGAGATGCAGAGCATCCCCAGTTAGAAAAGACGCTGGTGATAGGAGTCATGGTTTATATTTCAGCGGTAGCCATCTGCTGAGCTCTATTTGGTCCTGATTATAAAAAAACATTATCTCCTGTAGCGTGTGATTTTTGATTAATTTTTGTGTAAGACAGGTGCTCTATATAGGATGATAAGTATAGGTGACAGAGGGTAGAGTTAGTGCGATGGATCGCCAAGTACATTTCTGACCTTGTTGATGATGCCCCCAGGATTAAGGGAAAGAGGAAAATATAAAAGATGACTCTAAATTTGCTGTAAAATTTTTGTAGATAGTGGTTCATTAGTAATTATGTCCAACTATTTTGGATAACTTGCTAACATGGGATGGTGCTATATTGATCGCGAGTCTGATTGCTGGATATGATAGACTTTGTAGCTATTATAAGGTATGAGATACATGAGTTAGCCTTTGGTGATATGTGTACACTTTCTTTTCCTTACCTTTTATAGTAGTTATGCAATGAGTCTAGTATACCTGAGATTCAATGTGTTGACCTTAAGGTTGAGATGATAGGTGAGGCCCAGACGAGTTTGATAAAGGATCTGACAAACTCGATCTTTTCTTAGAGGTCCTGTAGGGCTCCAACAGTGATTTTGGCCCATTCTGAGGGCCCTTCAATTCCTGAAAAACCTAGTGATATATAGGATGGTGATATGGATACGACTATGGATTTTGAAATAGGTGAGCAGAGAGAGGCACCCAAGATGAGAACTTAGGGGGATGGGACACTAACCACGTTTACTCTAGCCCTGACCTCAACTTCTAAGACGGTTGGGGTATCTTCTAGGCTTCTTTGCTCCACTTCCCCTTCCAAAGATCTAGGCTTCATTTGGACCACAACCCAATTAACTAAGTTAGAGTTTGAGATTGCCACTATAAATGAGTAGATTTGGCCTTAGGTCTAGACGACTTTAGAGTGTTCAGAGACTCAGTTTTTGGCTACTATGAGGGGTGAGATATTAGAATTTAGTCTTGTGTTGAATATCTATATTGATAATTTTGAGAGGAAAGTACATACATGGTTTAGTGATATTAAGCTACCTGATCTAACTAGGATCAGGAAATAGGTGGCTATATTATCCATTGAGGTACGCACTCTTATTGAGAGTAATATTCCAGCCATTTCTCCCGAGATCCTTATATTTGCTTAGATAATATCACCTTACTGACCTAGGTGTTTCGATTTATTTACTGATGATGAGATGGTCACCAAAGTTAGGATAAAAAGAGTAGGATCCATAAGATCCTGATATGCCATATGATCAACACCTAAAAAGGCCACCCATGATTCAAAGGAGTCTATAGTTATTGGTAGATAGAGGCATGATGAGATAGCTGATAGTGCATCCTTTAATAGTGAACCACTACAACCACTGCCTCTGCCTGTTGAGATACCCCCGAGGAACGCTTAGTCCATACCATGTATGTCCTTATTCCCTTGATTTATACTTTTTCATACACTGGGGATAGTGAGTAGTCTTTTAGTTATGGGTAGGGTATACAATAGCCTCCATGAGTTTTTGTTGCCATATTTATTTTCTTATCGGCTTCGGTATGATTGTAGAACCGACATTTCTAGGGTAATATTGTGCCATATTATGTTTTATTTCGTATTGTGTTATGTTTTTCTGTAAATAGGAGACTTTTTTGTATCTAAGGAAATCGATGTACTTTGTTTTTTATTTTTGAGAAAAATGATACACCTCCAAAGTTTGTTTTGAATTGTGTTATATGTATATATATGTGACCATTGTGGATCTTGTCATGACATTAGAATTAGGGACATAATAATCATAGCTAATAATTACATGAACTAGATAGGTAGTAGCATGTGATATAACCCTATGCTATGTGTGTGTGAGATATACTGCATTCCTTTTCTATATTGAATCTAGAACTTGTTTGGTTAGTCTCTCCAAGGTTATAGGATTGTCGATTAGGAAAGGATCATAGGCCGTTCTTGAAATAAGTCCACTTTTATCCTAAACAATATTCCAAATATGAATAAGTCTCCTTTGATCCCTATTTTGAGCATGTATAGACTATTTTATCCCTAGTCCTTCTTGGACATAGTCACCTCAACTCAGGCAAATAACCTAAGTTGAGGGTGGATATCATAACGCATGTAATATGAAGTGGGTAGAAAAAGGATAAATAAGAGAGAAATAAAGTAGGTCTGGGTGTGGTAGGAAAAGAAAAAAAAGAGCAAAGCAAAAACATAAGAAAATTTGAAAAAGAAAAAGAAGGAACAAAAGAAGCCATACCCAACCTAAATGTGTAATAAAAGAATAAAGAGGGAGAAATAAGGGTGGAATAAAAGAGAGTTGGTTTGTAAGTGGAACCTAAAGTAAGTGTAGTGCTAAAGAGGATTAGTCATTAAAAATGCCTATGTGTACTATACTAGCCCCTAAGCCTACATTACAAGCCGATTGAAATCCCATAGTAATCCTTACCTGTCTGGTCTAAAAGTTAAGGTTAAGAAAATAAGGGTAAACATATGGTATGCTATGAACATTGATTCAAACTTCCTTATGAGTGTGAGTGTCTCTTGATACGTCCCTACGTTGACATAAATTATTTTATATGAGTGATTGGGACTTCTTTGATGTAAGGGAGCATTGTGTTGATTACTTATTTTGGTAGTGATACTTATAAATATGCATGTTTGATTGTTGCAAATGAAAATTCCATATCTTGATTTCCTCGTGTCACATTGTTGTGCTTCATTGATACACAAAGTTGGTTTTAAGTGTTAAAATTTGAAGGGGGGATAATTCTTTGAGCTTAAAGTTAATGATTGACTGCCGCAAATAGCGTAGGTTTCTCCTAGTAAAGCGTCATTTTTTTGTATAGTTGTGTTGTGTTACTTGAGATCATGGAAATGTTCTAAGTTAAGGATGTTGATGTGCTACGATTTCATAGCACTTTTGATGCTTAAAACAATGAATATATGCAAGTTAGTTTTTTTTTTGTAAGATATGATGTGTTTTGTGTTGTGTTTTGCAGGAAACTAGGTTTTGGAGATAAAAAGGTGAAAAGATGTGAAAATTAAAGATTTTGGACACCTTCGTGGGTACCTATCCCCTTTAGATACTGACTAAGTGGAGTACGTGTCAGAATATGTGCTAGAAAGTTGAAGTCTAGAGATTTAGAAGTTGAAGAAGTTTTACCTACCACCTATGTTGGTCTACCTACGGGCTGTAGTTGTCAGAAACCATGGAGTTCCTATGAGATTTTGCTATATTTTTGACACTGGAACCTACATGGAACACCTATGGTCTGTAGGTTCCACCTAGAGTCCGTAAGTGTTACCTCCGGTCCATAGGTGCCACCTATAGTCCATAGGTGCCACATATGGTCCGTAGGTGCCACTTATGGACCATAAGTGGCCTCGAGGCGGCCACCAACTTTGATTTTCCTATGTTTTTTGGGATTGGTTTCCTAGGGTTTCCTTGTATTCTATAAGTACTTTTTAAATTTTTTAGCTGTTTTACACACTCTTAATACCTACAAACATATATTTGATTCTGATATTCGATTTTGATCTTGGGATTGTTTTGTTCTTGATTTTGGTTGATTATTCGATTTGAGACTTTAGATATTATTTGTTAATCATTGTATTGATGAGCCTAGAGAATAATTCTATGGGTATCTTGATGAATTCTGAGTAGTCAAGATATTCGTATCATGTCGCAGAGTTTAATAAAGCGCTGTATGGTAGGTAACCCATGCGATTTTTGGTGAAGTCTAACTAACCAACACAACCATGTCGTGTCCTGACGTTAAATCAAGTGCTGAGTGGAGGGCAGCCCACTATTTTTATTGTTCACATTTTTGTTGTTTTTCCTTTTTGTATGTTTTTAGCTCTTGTACTTACCCACAATATGGTAAAAATTACTACAGTCATTAATTTCTAGATAAGTAGGTTGTGTGATTAACCAATCATGGACACAATTCCCACATGGTAAATTGAGTAATAAGTTGAAAAGTTGAAATTTTGAGGATGAATAATAAAATGTTATGGATTTGGCATGTAATTATACTTATGGAACCTCAAACTTAGCTTGCGGTACATAATTATCAAGAAAAATATCGAAATTCCAAGTATGGATTGCAGAAAAGCAGGCTTAAATTTTTAGTCCGACACTTGTGCCACATGCCTTGGCCGCAGGTGGCTACTGCGGGTAGGTCATAAGTGGGCCTAATTTTTAGTCTGGCACCTGTGCCATATGCCCTGGCCGCAGGTGGCTGCCGTGGGTAGGTCATAAGTGGGCCTAATTTTTAATTCAAATTTTGGTCCCACAAACAAATATATATGACCTAAAACAGCCCCCACCTATATTTAAACAGCCTTAACCTTATTCTAACTCATGTAAATCCTCAAAACTTCACTTTCTCTTTGAATTCAAACTTCCCTCTTAAAACATTAACTAAACCTACACTTAAGTAAACAGTAAAATGACACTTATTTGAGATACCAACTTGTACCAACACATTAGAAACAAGTTCCAACTTTAGTTTTGCTTGACGTCTTCATTATTCACTTTCAGATTTTAATAAAATAGGTAATTTTCTCATCTCCTATTGGTTATGCATTGATAGTTTTATTCTTTAAATAAGTTGATATGTGTATTACATAGAAAAATACATAGAATCTATCATGCTTTTATGTAGGAGCCTTGAAGTAGCCTAAAATCATAATATATGACCTTGTTTTGAATTAAAATCTAAAGTTAGGCCGCAACCAGAAGTTGAACTTGAATGAATAGAGTAACAACACTAGTTGATCATGTTTGTTTGCTTTGAAAGTTATAATTTATGATCGGCGTATGCACATTGGTTATAGGGGTATGAAAATTAAGGAAAAAATTGAACTTTTTGAATTTTGATTTTTTCTACAACTTTTGCTATCCCTCATTCTTGTTGGAAATTAATGACTACTTCTTTAGGTGCATATGGACCCAAAAAGCTAAGGCAAAGAAGGTTGATACCTTGAGCAGACGAGAAGAATCCCCCAAACCTAATGGTTTAGTAGAGAAGTACCCGATTCTGTAGAGTAGAAAAATGGTAGCTGTGGTGACACGCAGAGTTAGTAGAGAACCCATGTGATAATATTGGGGCAGGTGCATCCCGGCTACAGATGAAGTCAGCACGAAAGTCACCCTTACACACTCCTTTACCTGATGATGATGATGATGTGGAGACAGATTTTGAGTCTACTCCATAGGTTGATGCTCAGGACCCTCAGATTGAGGAGGGATTGGTCCCAGGATTCATCCAATAAGGAAGAGAAAGAGGAGCCATTAGCTGTTTCCCAGTCTGAGGAGGGTACCACTACTAATGTTCAATATATAGATGTACCAAGTCTAAGGAGGGTATAGAGTAGGCTACCCATAATGCATCAGTACAACAGGGGTAGAGTCCTATGCCTTCACATGCCTCAGATGCATCTCCTGTGGAGGGATATACGAGGTAGTATGGGTAAGGGATGTGGGATATATTTGGTATTGAAAATCATATTTAGGAGGGAAGCAAGCCTATGAAGTGCATTTATGAAGAGCGGCATATTGATTTATTAGGGCTGAGTCGAGTACCGCAGTTATGAGCGATATTTGATCGATATTCGTTATAGTAGATGACTAGACCACTTGGTTTTTACATCCTAAATATGGTACAAAAAATTTATGCATCCTACCGAGCAATCTTAGTTCTTCCTATGTACAAAAATCCAAGCCTGGTGAGATTCGCGAGGCATCCATAACTTGATCATATACTGGTTAGAGGGGTCAAAGTTGATATTTCAGTAGAGACTATCCATAGAGTTCTCTTCAGCTCAGATTACATAAACTGAGTGTGACCATAGACTGAGGGTCATACAAGATCATCATATCGTAAGGGAGGTTGAGCATCAAAGAGACATGGTTGAGATGGCTAGGTGGATAGATAGTTATATTTCACCTTTGGGTGATGAGACCCCATGGATTGAGAGGCATGGTATGATCAACAAGGGCCTATTGATATTAGAGGCTAAACTTTGGTGGTTACTGATCAGATATCGACTAATACCCACTGATTAGGATAATATGTTGACTTGGTCACTAGTTTCTTGTATGATGGAATTATATACTATTGATTTTGTTGCTATTATCTAATATAAGTTACATGATAGAGCATTTGGGGAGTTGAATAATCTCCCATTTCCTTGCATGATTCATAGGTTGTGTGATGAGACCGGTGTCCCTGAGATATCTGGAGTAGACAAGAAGGTACTTGCGATGGCGACTATCTCTATAAGTACTATGAAGGATCTGTCATATCTAGACCTTCCTAGAAGATCGAGATAGTAGGTAGTAATACTACAGGCGTAGAATAAGGGCCCAACAGTTTCCATAGAGCCTGGTGAGGAACATTATAAGGATGTGGGTGTTAGTATTGATATGGAGATAGGGGAGCAGAGAAAGGCTCCAAATTTGAGTTCGCAGGGAGAGGGAATACTAGCTTCTTCTTCTTCATCCCCGTCTTCGACCTCAGAGCTAGTTAATGTATCTTTAGAGCCTACTCCCCTATCCACTATAGCTTTAGGTACAGGTATAATTGCTATATCTCGTGAGTTTTTATAGAGATTAATGGAAAACCAAATAGCCACCGATGCTCAATTGAGGGTTGTTGAGATCGACATGACCACCCTCTATGAGAAGATGAGTTCAGGGGTTAGGACCAGATTCAAGCAGGCAGAAGCCAGATGTGAGTTTGTACAGAGAGCTACACTATCAAACCTATGTATTGGTTTACAAACACCGCTTGATGATTTTGAGAGACAAGTTACAGCTCGATTCACTAAGACAGATGCACGGGATCTAACCCAGATGAGAGAGGATTTGACATACTACGATCAGAGGTACGCTCTATCACAGAGAGCCATATAGCTTTCACTCCCTCAGTTATACCCTTTGAGGTCCAGATATCACCTCCAAATGCACCAAGACAATTTGATTTCTTCACGAATGATGATGATGAGGTCCCAACAATCGGTGTGTCATGACCCAAACTAGGGCCTGGCCATGATGGGTATCTTAAGTACCACATGGACCCGAGATCACCCCCTTTACCTAACCTAACTAGCATAATAACCTTAAGTGTCGGATGAATTTTGAATATATAACAAGATAGTGTAAGATAGGACTAATATTAATTCATACCTTAAGAATGATTTTCCGAAATAAGGAATAGGAACAGATATTTGGACTTTATGTCCTCTTCATCTTTCCAAGTAGCTTCATCAAACTTTTGGTTTCGCCATAGTACCTTTACTAATGACATATCCTTCGTTCATAATAGACATACTTTCCAATCCAATATCCTTACCCGGGCCTCCTCATAGGACAAAGAATTTAAAATACCAATATCCTCCAAGGGAGCAACCAATGAAGGATCACCCACACATTTTCATAACATGGACACATGGAATCGGATGAATGGAACTTATACTAGAGGGAAAGTCCAAATCATGCAACAATGCCAAACTTTCTTAAAACTAAGTACGGTTCAACTACACAATCTCCAACTTCAAATTCCAAGTCCTTTTTCCTTACGTCCGTATAGGACTTTTGGCGACTTTTAGAGGTCTTAAGCCTGTCCCAAATAACCCTCATCTTCTTTATAACTTGGTGAACCAATTTTGGTTGAAACATCTCTGCTTCACCAACCTCGAACCATCCAATAGGAGATCTATACCTCCTACCATACAATGGCTCAAATAGAGCCATACCAATGCTAGAATAGTAACTGCTATTATAGGCAAATTCAATGAGAGGCAAATGGTTAAACCAACTACCACTAAAGTTAATCACACAGGATCGTATCATGTCTTCTAAAGTCTAAATAGACCTTTCTGCTTGCCCATTTGATTGTGGGTGAAATATGGTACTAAGGCTCACTTTAGTCCCCAAACCACGCTGAAACAAGCGCCAGATATGCTATGAGAATTGAGTACCACAATTTGAAATAATTGAGACAGCCACACCATACAATATTATAACCTTCTGAAGGAATACTTTTTCATAGTCCTCGGTAGAATAATTAGTCCTCACTGGCAAAAAGTGAGCTTAGTCATCCTATCTACAATGATCCAAATAGAGTCACAGTGATTCTGCTATAGCAGATGGCTAATAATGAATCCATATTAATGACCTCCCACTTCTACACCGGTAGTTTAATTTCTTAGAGTAGCCTACTGAGCATCATATGCTCCACCTTCACTTGCTGACACACTATGCACTTAGCCACAACGTAAGATACATCCATTTTAATGAAATTACATAAATATATACCATTTAGATCATGATATATCTTTATTGAACCGCGATGAACCGTATACCTTGATTCATGGGCCTCTGCCAAAATTATGCATGGCAATCCATCAACATCGGGAACACATAACCTCTCTTGGTACCTCAAGATACCATCACTACCGATCTCTAAGTCTATCACCTTCTGCTTACCCATATTATCCTTGATCTTCATCAAGAGAGGGTCAAATACTTGTTTCCTCTTTTTAAACCAAAAGATGATTGCACCACCGATTGAACAAACTTACCACCATTCTCAGAATCTAAGAGAAAAACTCCAAGGTTAGACAAATGGTGAATATCGTTCACCAATTATTGCTTATCCTTATCCATATATGATAAGCTACCTATTGACAACCTACTATGAGCAATTAATAACCACATTAGCTTAACCTTGGTGGTAGTGACGACTTATATTGTAGTCCTCCAGTAACTCAAGCCACCTCTTTTGCATGAGATTAAGCTCTTTCTAAGTGAACACGTATTGCAGGCTCTTATGATAAAGAAAGATATCAACATGGACCCCATATAAACAGTGATGCTAAATTTTCAATGCGAACACCACGAACAACAACTCTAAGTCATGAGTTGGATAGTTCTTCTTATAAATATTTAATTGTCTCGAGGCATAAGCAACCACCTTGTCATACTGTATCAACACACTGTCCAAACCAGCCTGGGATGCATCACAATAAATAACAAAACCCTTGGTACCTTCTGGTAGAGTCAAGACTAGAGCCAAAGTCAACTTATATTTTAGATTTTCAAAGCTACCCACGCACACGTAGGGCTACAAGAACCTCACCTTCTTCTAAGTCAACTTAGTCAATAGAGTAGCAATAGAAGAAAGACTTTCTACGAACCTCCTATAGTAACCTACTAAACCCAAGAGTCTCCAAATATCGATTGGAGTCGTAGTTCTAGGCCACTTCTTATCCACATCAACTTTTTGAGGATCCACTATGATCCCCTCACTAGACACAACATGACCTAGATAAGTTATGATGTTCAACTAGAATTAACATTTAGAGAACTTAGCATACAACTACTAATCTTTCAAGGTCTGCAACACTAAGCAGAGGTATTCGACATAATCCTCATTACTCTTAGAGTACACCAAAATATCATCAATGAAGACAATCACGAACAGATCTAGAAACTAATGGAAGACCCTATTCATCAAGTCCATGCATGTTGTAGGGGAATTGGTCCGGCCAAACAACATCACCAAGAAATCAAAATGCACATACTGGGTACCAAAAGTAGTTTTAGGAATATACTCCTCCCTAATCTTTAACTGATGATACTCGGATAGAAGATCAATCTTGGAAAAAAACTTAGCACCATTAGGCAGATCAAAAAAATCATCAATCCTTTGGAAAGGGTACTTATTCTTTACTATCACCTTATTCAAATGCCGGTAATGAATACATATCTGAAGGGAACCATCCTTATTACGCTCAAATAACACCAGTGCACTTCATAGGGACACAGAAGGTTGGATGAGATCTTTGTCTAAAATATCCTTAAGTTGCTCCTTAAGCTCTTTCAACTCAGTTGGAGCCATTTTATATGGGGGACTAGAAATAGAAAGAGTGTCAAGACAAGATCAATCCAAAAATTAATCACTCTATAGGGAGGGACACCAGGTACATCATCAGGGAAGACTTCAGGAAACTCATTTACAACTGGAATAGAATATAAGGAAGGACCCTCCAAGTTAGAATCTTTAACTCAGACCAGATGATAGAGACAACCTTTGGAAATTAATTTTTTGGCTCTAAAATATGATATGAACCTTCTCTTAGACACTAGAGAACTTCTCTCCCATTCAACAATAGGCTCATTAGGGAATTTAAACATGACCTTACATGTCCAACAGTCTAAAGAAGTGCAATATGAGTGTAACTAGTCCATCCCCAAAATAGCATCAAACATAACCATGTATAACTCTATTAAGTCTACCAGAGTTTTTTTATCATAAATAGACAACACATAGCTCTTATAGACTCTTCTGACAACCACAGAGTCTCCTACTTGTGTAGAAGTAGAAAAAGGGTCTGATAGACACTCAGGATCAAAACTAAAATGCATAGCCACAAATGGGTCACATAAAAAGAGTGGATACCAGATCAAGTAAATAGTACACATCATGGCAAAAGATTTTCAACATACCATTAACAATAATTGGAAATGCCTTGGACTCCTAATGAGTAGTGAGAGAATAAAGACAATTCTGACCATTGCCAGAGCTAGAAGTGTCACCCTTTAGTGCAGGAGTTGAGCAGAGAAACATAAACCTTATTTTCTCCAGAAGAAACTCTAAAGGGACAATTGCATTGCATATTTCCAATCTAACCAAAACTAAAACATCGATTATGCCCTAGAAGAATCACTACCCTAAAATGGTCGGTCATCAAATAACTTTGGGTAAAGAGCACTAGCCGTTGAATAGGAGTTAAGATTCCCTTAGATATTCTTCTTAGACCATTTTCCACTCTGTTGTTGGATCTACCATATTCTGAAAACTAAAATTTCTTACTCTGCCTCTCACCAATCTTAGCTTTCTTTTTTTCTCCTCTTTGACCTGATACATATGCATGACCAATATAGATATATCTATGTATTTGTTTAACAAAGAAACCTTACTATCAATATTCAACTCATGGGACAATCTTGAAGAAAAATTTCTCATTTTGTCACTCATGTTACATACTAGCTTAGGAACATACCAGGATAACTTATGTATTTCAAAGCATACTCCTTGACTGTCAATCTTCCTTGATTTAAGTTAATAAATTTCTCTACTTTAACCTTCCTCAACTCCTAAGGAAATAAGAGATCCAGAAAAGTACTAGA
The DNA here is from genome assembly GCF_002878395.1 of Capsicum annuum. Classification (NCBI taxonomy): domain Eukaryota; kingdom Viridiplantae; phylum Streptophyta; class Magnoliopsida; order Solanales; family Solanaceae; genus Capsicum; species Capsicum annuum. The sequence continues at coordinate 131,974,750 of NC_061111.1, forward strand.
TAAATCATCCCATAAGGTAGAACCAGCATCTTTGCCTCTCAACTATTCCCACTCTTGGTACCATTGGTTCGTTACATCTTTCAATTAATAGGAAACAAACTCTACAACTTCAAACTCCAAAGCATGCATAACCATAAAAATCTTCTCTAACTTATCAACAAAACTATGAGGATTCTCCTTAAACTCTGTACCAATTCTAATAGCCTCAGACGAACTAATAGAAGCACCAGTAGAATCTGACTGATGTGACTGAGATGTCACCAAGTGAGTCACTAGGAACTACTAGAAATGATAGATATGGGGACAATTAATTAGAAATGGTTATATAAATATTACTATAGAAAAGATATCGGACGATTACAACCCAATAGATATTAGGAAAATAATTTAAGTTAACCGTCGCATAAGCCTCTGAAACCATCCCAATAGTTATATTTATGGTAATGATTAATATAACCTTCCTAATAGATATCTATGGTAACAAATATGTAACCGTCCCATATTTTATATCAGCTAAAATATGGTATTACACAAGAATTTTTTCTTTAACACTTATTTTACCCACTTTTTAAAATTATTTTTACTAAAAAAAGTTGAAATATATTTTTTCCCCTAATTTTTTCTGGCTAGCCCCATTTTCTAAGTTTAATACAAAATTCATTCCATTTATAGCACTCGACAACTTAGGTTTGATATGAAGTTGATTCTGTTAATCAGTACTCGATAGCTTCTCTGATCTCGACAACCCTATCTCAATTCATTTAGAACTCGATAGCCCCATATCAATCGACAACTTCTCCATTCAGTACTCAACAACCCCATTATGATCAACAGCTTCTCCATTCAATGTTTGATAGTTGCTTCTCTATTCAGTACTCGACAACTATTTTTTGAGTCTTGGTAGTGTTAAATTAGCGGTGTTGGTGGTGTGAGCTATAAGTCACTAATTTTAATCTGGTGTCTTCTTTGAGCTATAACTTATTTATTTTGATTTGGTCTTTCTATGATTTTACTTCTTTGAAAACATTCTTCTTTTCAGGTAGGTCGACGATTGGTTCCCTATATGATTAAAAATGATTTGTGGTTTGATTTTAGGGTAATTTTGTGGATTTGTGGTATAATTTGTGGATTTTTGGTATTATGATATGAATTACTTTTTTGGGTCCCAGAAGATATGACTGTTGCTGGTCTGTTGCCTTAGAAAAGTAGGATAATCTTGTTTATTGTGTATTACAGATTAAACCCCTCTTATCCCATTGTCCCGGAGGTGGGGGTAATTACAAAGGAATTCATGAAGTTCCTTTTTTCTATTATGCTCAGTAATAATATTTTGCTAAGTAATCTCAATGACCATAGATAATGTATTAGTGTAAGTATGTACTTGTAACTATTCATACTATAGAAATTTATATGCTTAAGGACATAAAAGAGAAAAGGAATGAGATCATATTGGGTTTCTTGAGAAATCGAAAGCAACAAGACAAAAGATTAACAATAGCAAGTGCCTCCTTGATATTACCATAGTTGATATAATATATGAGTATGACTGTTGTTCTATTTTATGTGTTTACATCTGATTGTTCATAGGAGTTATGGGAATATGAATACGTATATGATTTAGCTGTTTGATATATATTTTATCCGAGACTAAGTAACAAAAATGATATAGACACCAAAATAATTTTAGAATTTTTGCGTTCGTAGGGGAATAATAAAGGTTGTCAATTACTGGAAATTGTTAGAGAAAGTTAAATAGTAAAGCATATTGTCAAAGATGATGAAAAGCTAAGTACTAGTTTGTAATCTGGAATTTGGTTATTTTTGCTACCTGCATTGTCATATTTATGTCTCTTGATATGTCCAATGAAGGAATCTCTACCTCACAAGGTAGCGATAAGGTTCCGGTGCACTCTACCTCCCCACCCTATTTTTGGGACAATGCTGGGTATGTCTTTGTTGATGATAAGTTTAATGAAGTACATAAGCATCTCAAATGTGAATTTGAATTACTATTTTAAATGATAAGAGTCATGGAAATAATTTATATTGGACATAATCTAATAACCCGTGTATCATTAGGTAAGTATAATATCTTAGGTACCAGTTATATCACCTTGTGCATATAACTCTTCATTCAATTCATGGGTATATGTATCAAAATTATTTATTTATCAAGTACCTTCGGTTTGATTTTGATTGAATTTTTAATCCTTCATAGCTCTTAAAGTTGACATATGATAAACTTGAAGCACAAGTGTAGACTTTGTGATGTTAGTTATATATATATATATATATATATATATATATCTGTATTTTAGTTTTCATCACATAATCTTTACATGTTCATCAACTAATGGACAAGTTGGATAAGATATTTGTGTTACTGTCTTTGTAAAGGTTATTAAAAGTTATCTTGTTGTCAAGATGAGCAACTCTAATATAGTTCTAAAACATGAACTTGTGTTAAGTTCCTACTTTTTTTCTTGCATAACATAACATGTCCCTCAACATTTGATTGGTTAAGCATGTTCAAAATTCTTATTTAATTAAATATATGTTGTGCAAATTATTTCACATACCTAATGGTACTGTTTGTATGTAGATACTGACTGTACTCATGATTGTTTTCTTCAATATTTTAAATGTGTAACATAGGGTATTTAATGGATGTTGGAGATAAAAGTTGGATGTCTCTCAAAATGGAGTCAAAGATTTTCTCAATAAGGCATTTGAATGAGATTCTAAAGGAAATGAAATATTATACCCTTGTAGATTGTACTCTAATTGCTATTGGCATTATTAAGATGTGGTGGAGGATCACTTGTATGGTAATGGATTTTCTCCTAATTACACTCAATGTGTTTTCCATAGAGAAGGGGTTTTGTCAACAAATATTCAACATTCAAGCCGTGTTGATGGAAATTTTCACCAACATAAAGATATTAATAAACTCCTCCATGATACTTTTAGAAATGCAGAAGATGACTAGAGGAATGAATGAAATAAAGGAGTAAGATAGGGACCATCTGAAAATCTTAAGAAATTTTTTAAATTAGTGGAGAAAGGAAAACAAGATTTATATCCGGGGTGTAAGAGTTTTTCTAAGATGAGTTTCACCATCTGGTTGTACTTATTCAAATACATTCATGGGCTAAGTAATGTAGCTTACTCAGACTTGCTAGACTTGATAAAAGAGGCTTTTCCATTTGCTCAGATTCTCGAGTCTTTCCATAAAGAAAGAAAGATGATAAGAGATTTGGGTCTTAATAATGAAAAATCCACACATGCCCTAATGATTGCATGTTGTTTTGGAATAATAATACAAAGCTTGATAATTGTGTTGTGTGTGGGTATTTGACTAATAAGACTACTAAAGTTCCTACGAAGGTCTTAAGGTACTTTCCTTTAAAGCATAGGCTTCAGAGGATGTTCATGTGTTCTGAAACATCTATAGCTATGAGATTTCATGCTACTGAATGACCCACAGATGGAAATTTAAGGCATCCTACTGACAAGGAAGCTTGGAAATATTTTGATTCAATCCACTCAGAACAATAAGCATTTCTCATAGCACATGGATGGTTATGTCAATGAACTATAACCTAGCACTGTGGATATTCATGAAACCAAAGTATATAATGTTATCAATGATTATTCTAGGTCCCTCGTCTCCTAGAAATGATATTGATGTATACTTGTAACCGCTAATTGTAGAGTTTAATGAACTATGGAAGGTGGTTGTGGAAACATTTGATGTTGAAGCTAACCAAACATTTAATATGCGTGCAGCGTTATTGTGGACAGTTAGTAATTTTCCAATGCTAGCAATGCTTTCTAGATGGAGCACCAAGGGGAGATGGGCATGTCCTACTTGTAATCATAGTACTTGCTCCCAATATCTCAAACATAATCGTAAGATGTGTTACTTGGGTCATCAAACATTTTCCCCCCTGATCATCCATTTCGAAGAGATTAAAAATCTTTTAATGGTAGAGATGAGCATAAAGCTGCACCCACTCCCTTATGAGGTAAAAAAGTTCTTGAAGAACTATGTGAATTCAAGAATATTTTTGGAAATAGCCAAAAAAGAAAAAGAAACAGTGATGATCCATGGAAAAAAAAGATCCATATTTTTTGAATTGAAGAACTACGTGAATTCATTTTCTTTTTTTGGTTCTGTTTCTGTTACAAGTGGTTTAAATATGGAATCATTGATTTATTTGCATCCTGGTGACTAAAGTTGCTGATTTGTCTCTATTACCTGAAGTATTTTATACTAATTAGATTGTCCATCTTAATTTTATGTAGGTTTAGATAAAAATGAATTGACAAGGGCCTTCAAAAAATAACAAAAGAGCTAACAAAAAGGCATTTACTACACCTGGATTGTTATCATCCATGGCAAACAGAAAATGATGATTATTGACAATAACTGAAACAATTAAAGCCATAGATCAGAGAATGAGAATCTTCTCAAATTAATTAGAGAACAACAGCCACCATTACAACAACTAGTACAACAGCCACCAGTATATCAACCACCAGTACAACATCCACGATCACACAAAATTGAACAATCTGTAGTGGAGCATCATGTTGTAGAGGAGCAACATGCAGATGATGAGCAACATGTAGAGGATCAATTCCAAATGTCTAATTCAGCCACTCCGATTATAGCTAAACATTCTTAAGAACAAGGTAACATATAACTTAGAAACTTATTGAATTCATTCATGACTTCTATTTTTTGTCTATTTTCTTATAGTTGAAGGGCCTTCCACTAGAAAAACAAGAGGCAGAATATAAATGCACAACTGATCATACTAAATTGGTAAAATCAACCTGTTGGTCCTATTGATGAAGTTGTAACTGATTTAGAAAGCTTCCTAGGAACATTGGGGAGGAATGCGACCCTTTGCCAATTGGATATATTTGATTGGAGGCTGATGGATATTAAAAAGAATTTATAGGATTATACTTAGGTTTGTCTTTGTTAGTATTTGATATTTTTTTAGTTTTCTTTTTTTTGTTACCCTAATGGAATGTCATCAACTTGTAGTCAAAATATGATATTTCTGATGCTGCAAAAGGTTGGGTTTTGGAAAGCTTTTGAGAATCTTGGACAAAGAATAAAGCTGATTTAAAGGAACAACATTATGATCCGTATGAAAATGATAAAGTATGAATGACAAAAAGGCCAGGAGGTGTTCTAGAATGTCAATTTAAATAGCTCCTCATATATTGAAAGTCTGAAAATTTATAGGTAAAACATATTTCAACATCCGTGATCATATTATTGTTAGTTATATAGAGACATTATTACTTTAGTTAATGTTATTGATTCATTTTGTAGAAAATGTCTAAAGCAAATACTGAGAATCGAAAAAAGCTGATGGATCTATACTGAGCAACACACCATCTCCCTTTTGGGAGAAAACCTCTACCTTTTGGTCTTTAGCCATACCCTTCAGTTTGAGCAAACTAAATCTTTGTCCTGCTTCTCTTTTACATCAGATACTAGAGAAGATTCTGGACTACTCTGGACCCAAACATTTCCTTTAGATGAGTCAACAAACCTCACACCCAATCTAGCTAACCGATGAACTTCCCAAACTAATTCTCTCTTCTCACTCTCCATATGAGAGACACTACCCGTAGAAAATCTACTAAGGGCGTCTGCCACAACATTTGCCTTTCCTGAATGATACAACACACTTATATCATAATTCTTCAATAATTCAAAGAACCTCTTTTGACAAAGATATATCTCTCTCTGAGTAAGCACATGTTGCAAGCTTTTGTGATCCGTAAATACATCAACATGAAGCCCATAAAGATAGTGCCTCTAGATTTTTAATGCAAACACAACAACAACTAACTCAAAATCATGAGTAGCGTATTTCTTTTCATGAGGCTTAAGTTATCTAGAGGCATAGGCTGTAGCAAATCTAGAATCATCACAATAGACAACAAAACCATTTGTACCATTAGGTAGTGCTAAAACTGGGTTGAAGTGAGTCGAGTCTTCAACTCCTGAAAACTCTTCTCAAAGGAATCTGGCCATTGAAACATAACTTTCTTCTGAGTTAATCTGGACATAGGGGATGCAATAGAAGAAAATCCTAAAAAAAAATCTATAATAGTCAGCCAAACCTAGGAAACTTTGGATCTCTAAAGGAGAGAGAGGTCTAGGCAAGTTTCTTATAGATTATCTCTTTTGGGGATTAACTCTAATTCCATCACTAGAAACATTGTGACCAAGGGATGCTACTGATCTTAGCCAAAATTCACATTTGCTGAATTTAGCGAAAAACTGGTGATCACTAAGAGTTTGTAACACAATCCTAAGATGGTCTGCATAATCATCCTTACTATGATAATTGATATGAATATCATCAATAAAGACTATGGAAAACATGTCCAAATACTATTTGAACACCCTATTCATCAAGTCCTTGAAGGCTACTGGGGCATTTGTTAGCCCAAAGATCATGACTAGAAACTCAAAATGACCATAATGGGTTCTGAAAGTTGTCTCTGAAATATCATATTCCCTTACTCTAAGCTGATGATAGCCGGATCTAAGGTCTATCTTTAAGAAGTAACTTGCACGATGGAGTTGGTCAAATAAGTCATCGATCCTAGGAAGAGGGTATTGATTTTTATTATAACTTTATTCAGCTGACGATAGTCAATGCATATTCGTAAAGAACAATCTTCCTTTCATACAAATAGGATGGAAGTACCCATTGAGAGACACTAGGCTTTATCAAACCTATATCTATGAAGTATTTAAGCTGAATTTTTAACTCTTTAAGCTCGGATAGAGCCATTCGATATGGAGGAATGGAGATGGGCTAAGTATTTAGAAGAAGGTCAATACCGAATTGTATTTTCCTATTGGGAGGTACCCCTGGCCAATCTTTGGCAAATACATCAAGAAACTTATTGACTACACGGACTAACTAGACTGTTGGAGCCTAAGACTTAGTGTCTTTGACTCGAACTAGATGATAGATACACCTGTTTGAGATTAACTTTTTGTTTTTAAGATAGGATATGAAATAATTCTTGGGAGCCACTGTATTACCTTCCCACTCAAAGGTTGGCTCGTTTGGAAACTGAAATTTCACCACTCGGGTGTGATAATTTATAGATGCGTAATAGGAATGGATCCAATTCATGCCAAGAATAAGGTCAAAGTCAACCATATCTAACTTTATTAAAGCAGCTAACGTGATTTTCTGAAGGATAGTGATAGGATAATTTCTGTAGATCAGTTTGGCAAAAATTGACTCCTACACTGGGGTAGAAACTAAGAAGGTCTCATGGATCTTTTCAAGACCTATTTCAAAATTCACTACAACTAGTGGGGTCACATTATAGAAATTAAAACTAGGGTCTAGGAACACATAAACATCAAGATGAAAGACGCAAAGCACAACAGTAATAATATCTAGTTAATCCTCGTGCTTTTAATGGGATGGTAAAACATAAAATTAATTCTGGCACTGACCACCATCGGTACTGGATAATATTCCCTGAGAAGGGACTGGGCGACCTAGAAGAGCTAGTGCGCTAGTAGCCTGAGTCTAGGGATGAGAATCCATGTTTCCCTGCTTATCATGCAGACACTTTTTGATTCTATGACCCAACTTACCATAACCATAATAATCTGTCTACCTCAATAAGTACTAACTAAGATGATTCTTCCCATACTTAACACATGGAGGGTAACTGGGTTTTCCACTTATACTATTCAGAGGTTTTGACATAAAAGTCTTACCCCACTGATCCTTTCTAGCTCTGGGGGTAGGAACACTGGCTGAAGATGGAGATGGTATAAATCAATGATTTTCAAACTGTAAATGATTTCCCCCTACAAACTTTGTCTGGCCATACCCAAACTACCCGATTCACAACTTCTTATCCCCTCTCTCTTTCTTTCAACTTTTCTTCCTTAATATATTGGGTATGAATTATCAACCTAGAAAGATCCATGTCCCCAAGAAGCATGGCAGTCCTACACTCCTTGACTATCAAACTAGATACTCCAGTAACAAACTTACTTATACTCACCCTAGGGTTTGCCATCTTATTAGGGACATACTTAGACAACTAGTTGAATAAAAGGAAGTACTCTTTCACTATCATTGAGCCCTTCCTCAGGTTCAAAAACACCTCTACCTTAGCTTCTCTTATTTTATATGGAAAAAACCTATCTAAAAATGCATCCTAAAATACATGCCAACTCATAGGTGACGTATTCTCATCTCTATCATTCTTCCATATAACCAACCAATCATACTCTACATCCTTCAATATATAGGATGCCAAATTTATACTCTCCTCTTTAGTAACATACATAATCTAGGTGATCTTTTTCACTTCATCTAAATAAAGCTGTGGTCCTCACCTTCTTTTGACCTAAAGAACACTAGTGGATTCATTCTCATAATGTCCTAAATTTTGGATGCTACTAAATCACCATTCTGCTGAAGTAAGACTACAGCGTGATGGTTACCCTGAACCTTAGCAGTCACAGCTTGGGCTAACGCCTGAAAGGTGGCCCAAAATTCAGCATGGGATACATTCTTATTCATAGGGTCAGCAGGCTAGGATAGTTGGTTATCATTTTTTGCAAGTGTTAGCTCAATGAGGAAGCATATTCAATGGTCATATAAGAGCATAAGTTAAAAGAAGATAGAGACACTGTAAGAATGATAGATCATGAAAGAAAAATATGATTTCCTAAAAATATCTCATAGCCTCTTGCTCATAAATATGGTGCGCTTTACACCCATGATCAAGACTCTACGTAATGTGACTTATCTGACTTCCTAGGACTATTATAACCTTAGGTTCTAATTTTGAGTTTGTAATGCCCTAAAAATAGGTCTCGAGATGTCATATAGTGCTTGAGACTATGAGTAGACTCAAGCTAATGCCATAAGCCTTTTACTGAATATGGATACTTATAAATAGATAAATATAAGCATAATATAAAGGCAGAAGTCTGTTTGATCTAATTTGAAATTATCTGAATGTAATATCTGAAAATATTAGACTCAAAGTATGGTAAAGAAATATAGACAATCTAACCTATGTCTAGAAGTCTGACAAGCCTCTACTACTAATAACTAGTGAGCTACTGGGACAAGCCCCCAACTGACTCGAACTGACTAAAAATATTGAATCAACTACTATGGTAAGCTAGAAAATCTAAATAATTGGGTCCCAAAACTATGAGGACTCACCAACTGCCAGGATATAGATGGAGATGCTAAAAATCACTCACGCTACTGATACTGATCACCTGAACCTACATTATGAGACAATGTAGTAAATAGACGTATATGTGGATCAGTACTTATGGATTGTACTAAGTAAATGTGGGTGAATGCAGAAGTAAATCACTATCTCAATATTATTATAATTTAGTAAAAGAATGTGTGCTAAATGTAGATAACTCATATAAGCTGGAATATCTAAAAAATAATAATCATAATCATGAACAGAAAAATATGTTGTATAAATCTAGTGAGTCATCACATTTAGTTTCTAAAATCTATATTCGTATTTTGTCTTTAAATCATGTTGTCTAAGTGTAGAAAGGACTCACTTCTATCTCTGTAAACTAAAGACTAAAATTTGATAGCTAATGTCATATGTAAAGCAATATTTTAATAAAACTGTGAGCCTTTACACTTAGTTTCTAAAAGATATTCTGTTAAGATTATTCTGTTCTGATATCTGTAGTCTGTAGGAAGGTTCTTCTAACCAGCATACACTATGTGAGCTGTCATAGTGTCCAACGTCTACTTTTCTTATGAGAAAACCTCGCATTATGGAGAGGTGTCAAATCTTGCCAAGGAGTATAACCTAATCTAAGTGATCACATCTGTATTTGTCATCTATATATAAATGGGAATAATTTGACAATCTAAACCTACTTTGTCTTGTAGTTCTGGGGCTTGTAAAAATACCCAACTCGATGCTGAATGCTACTCCCTTTAATCTGTATGCTTATTCGGTCAGAAATCTACTTTTAAAAACTAGTATAAGGGTATATAATAAAATCACTTGTGAATCTATTCATTGTAAACTGCAAAGTGGATGCCATGTCTGAACTAAAATTAAAAGATCAAATCTTTATCAAAATCTAAAAAATAACTAATCATCGGATGCTTAAATGCATAATCTTCTTGAAATAACAACATTCAAACTAGGGCTAATAACCCATGCATCTATTTCATGTCTGTAATACCCCAAAAAATCCAAACTAATATTAGAGCCATGTACCAATATCATGCATAGTACATCATGGTTCTTTTATAGTTTTATGATTAGTTTAGATGTATATTAAGGCTTCAAATATCTCCCAGCTATCATACAAATCAAAATATTCCTCATCGATTGAATTCTTGAGAAAGATATTGCCATAGTCAGATTCAAATCAGCATATCTCTCATTATACATGGAATTTTTGATCTCATGACCTATCAGCAGATAGATAATTGAATTATATTTCCAACTATACCAATTTCGACTAAATCCAATATTGGAGCAAAGAGTTATTCCTATTTTACTCTAGTATGTCAGGCTGGAAACAGTGTGACAACATTCGTGGTAGCTTACCACATTTGTCACGCCCTATCATGAAGGTCATCAGCCTTAGGAAGAAAAAAACTCCTAAGTGACTATATTCATGGTAGCTTACCATATTTATGATGCCCTATCACGAAGGTCGTCAGGCTTAGGCAGAAACCAACTTCTAAGTGACGACATTCATGGTAGCTTACCATATTTATGATGCCCTATCACGAAGGTCGTCATCCTCAGGCAGAAACCAGATCCTAAGTGACGACATTCATGGTAGATTATCACATTTATGATGCCTTCTCATAAATATCATCAGCCTCAGGCAGAAACCAACTCCTAAGTGACAACATTCGTGGTAGCTTACTATATTTGTGACGCCTTATCAGAAATGTCATCAGCCTTAGGCAGAAACTAACTCCTAAGTTATGAAATTCGTGGTAGCTTACCATATTTCTGATGCCTTGTCACAAATGTCGTCAGACTTAGGCGAAAACCATCAATTCTAGCTCCTGTGTGATGATATTTTTGACGGCTTACCATATTTTTGATCCTTTGTCACAAATGTCGTCAGCTATGATTTTCAACAACTGGGAATTTATTTCATTAGGTTATTTTGACCTTTTCCTTCACCTTCCATGACTTATAACCCTAAAGAGGCGTAATTTTTCCCATTTTTCCTTAGTTAAGCATCTCAAAAACCCTCTCTTACTCTCTCAACCACAAGATTAGGGTTTCAATCAAACTTATCTCTCAAAAGCAAGATTCAAGCCTTTTTCTAAGATAATTGAGAATTAAGTTTCCCAATCCAAGAACTATCCAGCAAATCATCAAGGTTTGCTTTCTAAGGTATGCATAGTGTTTATCTATGGATCCAATCCGTTCATAGAGCTCAAGAACTATGTTTTAAATATTAGTTTGTAACTTTTTTGTGGTGATATGAGTATGTATAGATTGAGGATTGTTTTTAAGTTTCAAAGTGATGTCTAAAGGTATTTTCATGGAATATATATGTTTGTTAATTGAAAACCATGATCTTTAGGTGGTTTAATATGGTGCAAGTATGAAACACACCTATGCCTTAAAGAATGCATGCAAGGTATTTGATAAAATTCTTAGGATGCTAGAAATTCATGTTTGTATGGTTCTATGATGTCTAAATGACAAGTCCATGTTAGCTACATACTTCAATATGAATCCCATGATTTTCATGTGTTGCTATTGTGGTGGTATAAAACATGTAAGATAATGGAGATATACAATATGTACACAAAATATATCAATGCATTCCCTACAATGTTTAAGATATTGAATAAATATATGAAATATGATACCCCTACTTATGATATTATGAATTGTGGACTCAAATCTTGTGATCAAGTCATGTCATGTGTGTCAGTTTCCTTCTATCGAGTCTTGGGGGTATTTGTACCCAAAAAACATAGTTGTGTGCCTAGAGCCATGCCATGTTGTCACGATAATCTCAGTCAAGCTATAATCTATAGAACTCAGTTAGTCATGTGACTCAGGAAACCTCAGAAATCTTATGATCTCAGTTAACTCTCAGATAATAGTACTACTCCATCAGTCAATGAAAGTCAGTTAATCTATCCATGTACAATTAGTTGAATCATGTTTAGTCTCTTCAGATAGGAGTAGAAGTTAGCACTGAGTGAACCCAAGAATGGGGACTCACCTACCAGTTTAGGGTGTGTTTCTTAGCAGTCATCCTTGTGTTCCAAAACTATGTAGCCAACGTAGGTTGAGACATCTTATCCTATTAGATTAGGGTTGATGAGGTGGCTTAACATATCAGTTTAGGGTCCCACCGTTCTCACTTTAAGTACCTTCCAGATAAGGGTCACTCATAACTGTCCTTACCAGTGGCGCGGTATTGACACCCCTCCAGTCGGGGTAAAGATTGGACCCCAGCTTAGCCATAATGGTATACATGGGGAATGTCAGTTAAACAACTACCTCCTACAGTTTTAGTATCAGTCTCAATAAAAGAACTTAGATAGTTCTTGAGATATCAGTCTACTAAGACTGTTAGATACGGTCAAATTTAATTATAGCACAAAACTTAGAGAGTTCAACCAGATTTAGGGCTGTCGGATATAGTCATCCATGTTATCAGAACTACGGTTCCATCCATGTGTTAGCATACAAATTTATCCATTATGTACTCAAGATTTTAGTTACTATATATGTATGTTTGTATTCTTACGTTCATATCAGTCAGTCAGTAGTATTATTCATGTATGTATACCCTTTGCATTAGCCTACCTCACTTGTATACTCAGTACTTTAGTCGTACTGACGCATTTGAGCTATGGTGCTTTCTTTTCATGTTACACCATAGGTTGAGAGACACAGGCTCCAGATTGGTAGTAGCCGTAGCATTTCCAGTCGCAGAGATTCAGTGAGCCCTCTTTATTCGAGGATAATATGATTCGATGTTTTCATTATTATTTTAGCTAGTTATCAGTTTATGGAGTTAGTTGGAGACATGTTGCTTCAACTCTTTATTTCACACAATATTTAGAGGCTTTCGGATTTACACTCCGATTTAGCTTTTAGATTTAGTTTTCAGTTGTTTTAGGTATTTTTAGCCCATATGGATGTTATATTATTTCAGTTGAACCTTATGGCCTATTGTACATGTTTCTGCATTATTATATCATGAATTACAGTATACAGATAAGATATCAGTTATAGGTTAGCTTGTGGTCTCTCAGGGTCATAAGCACCATGTAGCATTTTGATTCAGAAAATCGAGGCGTTACAAACTTGGTAGCAAAGCCTAAGGTTTAATATAATCCTAGGAAGTCTGAAAGCTGCACTTGTAGAGTCTTGTACATGGGTATGTTGTGCACCATATTTATGTACAGGAGGCTATGAGATGTTTTAGGAATAGTTTCTTTTTTTCAGTATTCATGTCATGCTAGTAAGCATGATTTCAAGTCAATCTCTCAGTCTAATCCGCTCTTCTCTTATTTCAGAAACATACCTCCAAAGAGAAGAAATTAGCCAGCTCCTCAGCCCGAAGATCCTTTGGGCGAACAAGTTTCTCATGTGGAGTTTAGGACCACTTTTACTGCTCTTACTCAGTCTGTAGCTGCCTAGAATAAATGACCAGTAGTCATTTCGTCCAACCCAGTGGCCAATTCAGTAGTAGCTAGGATTCAGGACTTCACCAGAATAAACCCTCCATCCTTCTTTGGGTTTAAGCCAGACGAGGATCCTCAAATGACCAAGTCCAAAAGGTCATCAATTTCATGGGAGTCACTTCTTATCAGAGTATCGAGTTAGCCGCATATCAATTACAGGATGTCGCTCACCCTTGGTACAAATAATGGTTAGCAGAAAGGTTAGGGGACACAGGTCCTATTGAGTAGCAAGAATTTGTCATGCTTTTTTAGACAGATTCTTTCTCCAAGAGCTGAGAGAGGCCAAAGTTGTTGAGTTCATCAATCTCAGGCAGGGAAATAGGAAAGTTAGAGAGTATTCTCTTAGATTTACTCAGCTAGCCAGATATGCCCCTCATGTGGTTGTAGACAACAGGGATAAGATGAGCAAGTTCGTGTCAAGGGTGAATAATAACGTGGTAAATGAGTGTAGGTCTATGATGCTAAACAGTGATATGACCTTATCCAGGCTCATGATCCACACTCAACAGATAGAGGGGAAGAAGGTTAAGACTAGAGAGAGGAAGAACAAGAGAGCAAAAATAGGCAGTTTTAGTTTTGCTCAGCCCAAATTAGAGGGAGGAAATCAGTCGCAGTTTCATCCAAAGTCAGTAGTTCCAGCCCCTTCCTCCGCTAGTTCACCAGTAGCAAACTTCAGGGATGAAAACAGAGATAAAGCACCAAGATCTAAATCTCAGGGCAGTGTTAGTGGTGCCCGAACAAACCCGCTTTATCAGACTTGTGGTATGAACCACAAAGGTATTTGCAGAGCCGGTAGTGATGTCTATTTTGGTTGTGGTAAGACAGGCCACAGGATTAGGGATTGTCCTTAGCCAGTCCCTCAGGGTCAGCAGAATCATTTCACAGCCCAGTCCGATCCACCGAACCAGCAGGGTGCCACTTCCAATACTACTAGTGGGCAATGTTCAAATAGAATCTATGTTCTTCAGACCTGATAAGATTAGGAAAATTCCCCTGATATCATTACTGGTATGTTATAGATTTTTCATGTTCATGTTTATGATTTGCTAGACCCAGGTGCATCCTTGTCTTTTTTCACTCCATACATAGCAGGCGATTTCAGAATTGATACCAAAATTTTAGCAGATCCCTTTTCATTCTCTACCCCAGTGGTAAATCTATCATAGCTTGGCGGGTATACAGGAACTGCCCGATTATGATATTTCAAAAATCCACATCAGCAGATTTAGTCGAGTTAGAGATGATTGATTTTGATGTAATTCTCGGCATGGATTGGCTTCATTCCTGCTATGCCATAGTTTACTACAAAAATAGGATAGTTCAGTTTTAGTTCCCGAATGAGCCCTTCTTAGAGTGGAAGGGTAGCACTTCATCTTTCATGGTTCAGCTTGTTTCCTACCTTCGGGCAAGGAAAATGATTTCTAAAGAGTGTGTGTGTCATCTCGTGCATGTTAAGGATTCCAATTCTAAATCTCCCAGTCTCAAATCAGTTCTAGTGGTTAATGAATATTTAGACGTCTTTCCCAAAAATCTTTCAGGCATTCCTCCCAAAAGGGAAATAGACTTTGGCATAGACCTTCTCCCAGATACTCAGCCTATTTCTATTCCCCCATATAGAATTACACCAGTAGAACTCCAGGAACTAAAAGATCAGTTGAAGGATCTCTTAAATAAGGGATTCATCAGGCCCAGTGTATCCCCATAGGGTGCACCAGTCTTATTCGTACGCAAGATGGATGGTTCTCTCAGAATATGTATTGATTATCGTCAGCTCAACAAAGTCACGATCAAGAATAGGTATCCGCTGTCTAGGATAGATGACTTGTTTGACCAACTTCAGGGTGCCAGTTATTTCTCCAAGATAAACCTTAGATCAGGCTATCATCAGCTCAGAGTTAGAGAATGTGACATTATGAAGACAACTTTTTGTACTAGGTATAGTCACTTTGAATTTCTAGTCATGTCCTTTAGTCTTACCAATGCCCCTGCAACTTTCATGGACTTGATGAATCGGGTGTTCAAGAAGTACTTGGACACATTCATCATAGTCTTCATAGATGATATTCTAGTCTATTCTCGCACAGAGCATGATCATTCAGACCATCTCATAATTGTTCTTCAGACTCTTAGGGATCACCAGTTGTTCACCAAGTTCAGTAAGTGCAAATTTTGGCTAAGATCAGTGGCATTCCTTGGCCATATTATTTCGGGTGATGGCATTAGAATAGTCCTCAGAAAACCAAAGTGGTAAGAAACTTGCCTCGTCCTATCTCTCCATCAGATATCAGGAGTTTTTTGGGTTTGGCTGGGTATTACAGATGGTTTGTCGAGGGATTTTATTCTATTGCATCTCCTATGTCTAGATTTACTCAGAATAAGTTCAAGTTTTAGTGGACAGAACCTTGGAAGAAGCGTTTTCAGGAGTTGAAAACTCAACTGACCTCAGCTCTAGTTTTAGCACTTCCCAATGGTTTCAATGGATTTGTAGTATATTATGATGCATCCAGAGTAGGTTTAGGTTGTGTCCTCTTGCATCATGGTAGAGTCATAGCCTACGCCTCTAGACATTTAAAGCCCCATGAGAAGAATTATCCTACTCATGACCTTGAGTTAGCAGCAGTTTCTTTGCCTTAAATATTTGGAGGCATTATCTATACGGTGTTTATGTAGATGTCTTCACAGATCATAAGAGACTTCAGTATGTCTTTTCTCAGAAAGATCTCAATCTTTATTAGAGAAGGTGGTTAGAGCTCTTGAAGTATTATGACATAAGTGTCCTTTATCATTCAGGCAAGGCCAATGTAGTGGCTGATGCACTCAGTAGACTGTCCATGGGTAGTGTTTCCCATGTTGAGGATAGTAAGAAGAAATTAGCTCAGGAGATTCATCATCTTGCCAGACTAGGCATTTGCTTAGTCGACTCTTCAGAGGGTGGTGTATGTGTTTAGAGTAGTTTAGAGTCATCTCTAGTTTCTGAAGTAAAAGAGAAGCAAGACAGGGATCCTAGCCTTGTCAAGCTAAAAGAGTTAGTTTAGAGTCAGGAAGTAGAGGTTTTCTCCTAAGGGGGAGATAGTGTTCATCGTTGTCAGTGTCTTCTGTGTGTTCCTGATGTTGATGAGTTGAGGAAGCTATGTCTTGTAAAAGCGCATGGTGCGCGATACTCTATTCATCTAAGGGCCACTAGATGTACCACGACTTGCGGGATATCTATTGGTGGAGTGGGATGAAGAGGGTAGAGTTTGTGGCTAAGTGCTCTACATATCAACAAGTTAAGATAGAGCATCAGAAACCAAGTAGTTCCATGCAGGAGTTCACTATTCCTACTTGGAAGTGGGAAGAAGTGAACAAGGACTTCATGATGGGTTTGCCTAGAACATATCATCAGCATGATTCAGTTTGGTTCATTGTAGACAGAATAACCAAGTTAGCTTATTTCCTTCCAGTTCGTACCTCTTACTCAGTTGAGCATTATGCCAAACTCTATATCAAGGAGTTGGTCAGATTACATGGTGTTCCACTATCTATCATCTCAAATAGAGGTACCCAGTTTACCTCTCACTTCTGGAAACCATTCTAAAAGTGTCTTGGTACCCAAGTTCATCTCCGTATAGCATTTCATCCTCAGATAGATGGTCAATAAGAAAGGACCATTCAGACTCTAGAAGATATGCTAAGGGCGTGTGCAATTGATTTCAAGGGAAGCTGGGATAAACACTTGCCTTTAATTGAGTTTGCATACAACAACAACTATCACTCTAGTATTCGGATGGCTCCATTCGAAGCTCTCTATGGTAGGAGATGTAGGTCTCCGATTGGTTGGTTCAAAGTTAGTGAGACCACGGTCATAGGGACTGACTTAGTGTTTGATGCCTTAGAGAAAGTTCAGTTGATCAGATAAAGACTTCGGGCTGCTCAGGGCCGACAGAAGTCTTATGCGGATAGTTGTAGAAAGGATCTCAATTTCAAGGTCGATGACTACATCTATCTCAAGATCTCTCCCACGAAGGGAGAGAAAAGATTTGGTAAGAAGGGAAAGCTTAGTCCCCGATATGTCGGTCCTTTTAGGATTCTCAGTCGCTTCAGCAAGGTAGCCTATGAGCTCGAATTACCTTCAGATCTAGCCTCAATTTATCCAGTCTTCCATGTCTCTTTGCTCAAGAAGTGCATAGGTAACCCGACATTTGTAATCCCTCTTCAGAGCATTGACATTCAAAATAGCCTCTCTTATGAAGAGATTCCAGTCAATATCCTCAACTATCAGACTCGTAGGCTAAGGAATAAAGAAGTCCTTCTAGTCAAGGTTCTTTGGCGGAATTAGTCGATAGAGGGAGCTACTTGGGAAGCAGAAGCAGACATGCAAACTAAGTACCCTCATTTTTTCTCCACTAATTCAGACTTAGCTTGAGGTAACCATTTTCCTTAAGCTTATTCAATTACATGTTCAAAATTTCACTAAAAAATTGGTATCAAGTATCATGTTCAAAATTCTCTAGAAATCATATGACTAGGGGTACCAGTCATATGGTGTGATATAGTTCAGGGAAAGGAAAGTCATATGTAAAATAGTATGGCCTTGGGTGGTTACTATCTAAGGTACGAGTAGACAACATACTGGTTGTATGAAAGGGTATGAGTCGTGTGGTCCTTTCTAGTATGATGATAGTGTGTCTTGCTCTTGTTGGGTTGTCTAGGGTAAATTTTCATGGTAGTAATCATATGGTTAGGTATAGTTTGGCTTTCATGGTTATATGTTGACCAGTATGAGGGTCTAAGGTGAGGCCTAGGGTATGAGTTATAGTACCACTCGCACCCTATTGCATGGATGGTATGGTGGAGTCGTACCCACCAATGGGAAGTTTATTTACTTTATGTTTGGGGTACTATGGACATTTCCCCTCTTTACTTCTAAAGGCCCCACAACGTATATCACTATTGGGACTTTATTTACCCTATATTCGTATCTTAAACACTCAAAAACTCTCTCAAAGGCTCTTGGGTAAAGGAAGGCTAAGGTTTTATCAATGGGATCAATTTGAGACTTAATTGGGCAGTTTCTTCTCATCTTCTTCTCAAATTAAGGTAATTTACTCCTCTCTCATTATTAGTTCCAACTAAGGGCATGATTTATGACTAATTTTTATTGTTTAATTGTTTGTGGTTTTGCATTTTTAATTACATGCTGGGGGTTTTTGTTATAATGGTTTGTAATGGTTTTCCCATGTCTTTTACTTATGATTTGCATTTTATAATGATGGTTTGAACACTTGGTTGCATGGGAATGTTTAATTGGTAATCAGTTTTTGGCTTGGAAATACTATGCCTTCAACATGTTTGATTAATGCATATGAGAACGTTTTTACAATATGGCTGGACTTTTAATGGAACTATTGTATGGTATACTTTGATAATAAAACCCTAAATGGTATAAATGATTTAATTACTTTGAAATGGTTGAATGGTAATGTCTTGGTGGTCATGTTTATGGTTAAGTGAACATCCTTGTGGGGTACAAGGGAATCCCCCAAGAAAACTAAGTAATGAACATAATTGTGGGGTACATGGGATTCCCCAACTTAACTAAACTATGTAATATTTGGGTACATGGCAATCCCTTCTTCTAAAAGGTTGGCTAAGGACATTGCTTGCAATCTATAGTCAGTGCGACGATACCACTACTTATAGCCTTTGTTAATAATAAATGAAATGGTGGTTTTGTTATATGTAAATGGTTTTAATTAGGCAATAATGGCGGTGTTTGATAGCTAACCATGAAGGTGTGTGTCCAATGGACGAATACCAGAAATTCATGTTTGTCGACATAAGGGTTGGTCATGATGACATAAGGTAAGCGAGAATCCACTAAGTTACACTTGCATATATGTATCATAGAGAGCGAAAGGTACTTAGTTATCCCCTACTCCTATGGTATCTTTGTTTTTTATGGCTACATGTATCAAGGCCTATTCAGATGGTTACACTGGACCCATATAGCCTATGGGTAGCTCTAGGACGGTTAGGCTGCACACACCCAGGTTAATGATTTTAAATGTATTCTAAAACCATTTCCCTTTCCCAACATAGATTATATATATGTATAGACATGTGTGCATATGGTTGTTTAATTGGTTTTAAGGGTTGACATTACTTTATCCTTATCCTAAGTATTTTATAGCATTCAACCACTAACCCTTCTTCGGGCGACTGTAACCCCATGTGATGTAAAAACCAACCGTTCTACACCTTTTGCTTAGTGATCGAATTCAGGATCGACTATTGGATTGAAGTGGTGAGCTCTCCATTTCTTATCATGGATGCCTTTACATACTTTTGTTATATTAAGGATATTGTTTTTTCCTATGGTTGGGGGCATGTCCGAATAGGATATTGTTTTTCATTTGGTTAAAGGCTTTTGTGGAACTACATGGGTTAGAATGGGAGGTTCCGATAGTGGTGTCAGCCTTAGTATTGGCATTGGTATTGGGGGTGATATAGTTTGACTAAATTTAGGATTTTTCCATCATCTTATGATATGTTATGGATAGGAACTTGGTTATTGTTTTAGAATTAGTTTATGGTTTTGGCTTGGTAATTAGTTAATGGTTGGGAGTTGGATGGTTGGACTTGCTTTGGTTGGTCACAGTTATGGTCTGATCCCATAGTCTGGAATTGTACAAATATACTATCTTGTTATATGTTCAGAATTCATCTAACTTAGGGTATATATTGGTTAGTTGGGTATCGGGGGTGGTCTCCGATCCTAGTGTACCTAAGATATCCATTACGGCAAGGCCCTATTTTGGGTCGTGTCAATAATATTGATTGTGCCATGTGTGTGAGATACTCCCTAGTTCCCTTTGTGTGTTATATTCAAACTTTCCTGGTTAGTCTTGCCAAGGTTGAAGGATAGTTGGTTATGAAAGAATCATAGGCTGTTTTTGATATTAGTCCACTTTTATCCTATATGACCTCAACTTTTAGCTGTTTTTAATTACATCACAAGCATGCGCGGCTAAAAACCCTTAGCTAGGGTTGTGGAAACTCTGGTGGATTGATGAAGTAGGGGAAGTGCTATTGTTGTTTTGAATCGATACCTATACATGAATTGCTTTATCTTTATTATAATAGTTTTCTTAATGGCTGCACATATTAGGATCCCTCCTAGATATTCTACTTACTCCAAAAGTGGAATAATGACTAGGAAAAGATAAAGACAACAATTATTTGAAGTTTTACTATCGATCCATGCTTCTAGGTTTTATCTAAATAAGATGGTTAGATTTTATCTAATAACTAGAGTTTTAAAAGGTAATAGTGAACTAAGATCAAGAAAACGGGTAGTAAGGAGACATCCTGAGACTCAAAAGGTAAAGGGTGAAATCCTTCTGCTCGTTCAAAAGATTGTAAAAGGTACATAACTTATCGATTCTACATGCAAAGTGTTGGGTTGGTTCAATAAAGCACAATAAGCCTACAAAGTTGAGAAGCCAGGGAGAATAAAATCCTAGAGTCCACGTACAACTGATTATAACCAAAGTTAATATAGCTATATGTTTGAGATTACTACACAAAACCCCCTTTTACTTTTCTCATTCTGCCCGCTGACTACAACTGCTAAGATCCACGATTCCATATGTTCCCTTAGGATTTGACCCCAACCTTTGTTGGGTTACTATATTTTGACAACAACTATATCATCTTCTAAGAGGAGGTGTAGTTTGGACATCATCATGTTTACAACCAAAAGCATCTATGTTTTGTCACTTTCTATTGGTCACATAAAAATCCCCCATTTACTTTTTGTACTGCCTAATGATTTCAATCATCTAGAGAGATAGTTCCATGCATTCCTTATGGGTTTGATGCCAATCTAGTTGGGTTACTATATTTTGCATTGACCATTTAATATTTAGTTAGAGGTGTAGCTTTGGGCGATATCACCATGCCATCAGCAGTATCCAAACAATTCAACCATAAATATCTAAGCATCCATAGAATAAAGCCAAATACTTTATAAGGATGGAATACTCACCTAGAGTCCAACTAGTATTGTAACCATGACCTTAGTCACAATAAGATATAACTAGCATAATAGTAATATTATAATCAAGGAAACTACTATCCAATTCACTAAGTCAAATAGGAAACCTTATTCTAAAGTATCCTTAGGATCAAACTATGGCCAACATACTTATAATCTAGGGTGATAGGATTCTATGGCCATAACAATTATTTTGTAGTAAGGTTTGGGTCAATTTTGTACCCCAAGTTCCCTAAATAGACAAAGTCATAATATATTAGTCATAATCATGAATAATCATCCTTACCTAGCATGCAATCTATCTTGTACACCATCTTATGAAGAAAAGTAGATAGAAGCATACCTCGATATTGAAACTGCAAGTCTTGAATTGTCCATTAATTGTTCATCTTTGATCTACAATCTTGAAACATCTCTATGATATTAAAATAATAATTTGTACATCAATAGTAGTAAAATGAGACCAATATATATAATAGGTCAGGTCAAAATTTAGGCCAAGAACAAGCCTATAGGGCCCATAAATGAAGCCAAGAATTGAATCCATCATGAGGTCCCTTTAAGAACAAGGAATGTATGTTCAAAAGTTGAGCACAAACAAAGCATAAATCAGAGCCTAAATAAGCCCCTAAAGTCTAAGGGTTCTAAGACCTAAATTATAAGAATTTACAATGAAAAAGGATGAAAGTTGATGGGGAAAATAACGAAAAATGACCAAGGAGTGCTGGGATAACTTACCTTAACTTCAATGGATGATTGCCCATAGTCTCTCATGTCCCATGCTCTCAAAATAGTGAAAAAGGGTTTAGAAAAAAAAGGATGAAATTGAGTGAAAAGATGGGATTTAACACCCTAGGTACCACTAAAGTGGTCACTTGTTCTCTAAGTGACTACCTCTTAAATAGCATATGATCGCTTAAGAGGTTGGGCATGGAAAGGCGGGGATCACTAAAGTGACATTCTGGATGCTAAAGTGATTTTTTCTAAATGTGAGGTCTACACCTATAGTTCCATTTTTCATAGAATCCACCCAATAGCCTAAAATAAGTTTTGAAGCCTTGGGGCCTCAACAAAGGGTCCTTCTTTCCTAAAATCAATAATTTGGAGCTAATGGCACTATTGGAATTTTCGTCCAAGGCTATTTACTAGGATTTTTGGTCTGACACTAATGCCTTAACAATAATAGCACCAAAATAGGTAAATGTGCCTAAATCCTAAACAAATTTCCTGATAAGTAAATTGATAATTTCAATAAGCCATAAATGACCTGTATCCACTATGGGAAGGACCAAAATTCTATAAACATATGTAAATCAAGGAAATAACCTTGAGGGTCATTACATTATCAATATTTATCTGTGATTTATCCTTAATGGTCTGGGATTTGAATTTCATCCTCTTTCACATCTTTCACCAATTTTCTTATTTCAACCATCTAGAACAATGCAAACATAGAATTATCTCAAGTTTGAAAAATTTTCTCTTTGTTTTGTAAAAACTCCTTGCCTCATTATTGCCTATGACCTTCGTGATTCTTTCTTAAGGGTATTTACTAGTCTGTTAAAGAAATGCGATAGGAACAATAAGATAAGCCTGGGTGATTTTATAGGTAATGCTTTGGCTGATAACCTTTCTCAATATTGGCCATGACTTCTTTTTTCTTACAAAAATTAAAGAGTTCCATCGAAGGTTCTTAAATATTGTTGTGATCTTCATAATCTATCAGGTTCTTTTTAGCCATCAATGAGATAACCCAAGTTGCAAAGAGAACGTCCCTACTTATGCCATTTGGGTTACATTGTTATGGGGGGCTTGCACTAGGAGTCCACTTTCTTCAACAACTTTTTCTCTTTATCCAGAGGACGTAGGTTGGCTACCATCATTTTTAGGAGAAATTACTGAATATTATTTTGAGTTCTCCTTGTCTTGGGAATGCACTTATTAGAGGGTGCAGAATATTCTTCTCTTACTGTGATATGAGAATCTCCCATTCGACTCCAAGCAAAAGATTGGTCTAAAGAAAGTTTCCCAAGCAGATCAGAGCAAAGAAATGGTTTTAGCCAGATGTATGTTTAGATGTTTTCCCTTTTTTTATATTGTTGCATAACAAACTCAAAAGCCTTACACTGTGTATTTTATTCCCACTATATAGGAAAAATAATAATATCTTTTATTTCATTAGTTTTCTCATTATGTTTTCTAATATGACTTTTTTACATTTTTCTGAGTAAACCTTGGATTGGTCAGGGTTGTCCTTGAGCTTATGATGGACCTAAAATGATCATTTCATATTAATGTTTTGGATATATGGTGAGAAAACCTAACATCCTCACCACTTTGATCCTTTTGTATGAGGGGGCCTTATAAACTATGGTGAAGAGATGGGGTTTTCTTAGAGTCCATAGAGATAATTCTCATATTCTTTGATCCTTCTAAGGAAACTTTAATTATGCTCTAGGTAAAGGCTGGAGGGACTTGATTATGTCCCTATCAATCGATAGAGATAGGGGATTTCTCTTTATAGAGATGTTCACAAATACTTTCATTCAACTGACTTTGAGCCTTTTATGGTTATGATTCTCGCATCTCTATATGGCTTTACACCAAATATATTTTGTGCAGATCTTACTTCAACTATCTAGGCTTGCTTATGTTTGGGTCAAAAATAAGAGAAACAAACAATTAGATCTCTTTGATGGGATGACTAGGTGTATTAATTGCTGAATGTTGTATATTCAGGTTCTATTGCATTTTATTATACCAAACACTTGGCAATGATCCAAACTTCGTCAATATTTTTATTAGCTAATTTTTGGATATAAATGACCATTTTTAGTATCACATCTTTCCATACAACTTTCACTCTTACACTAAGGGATTATTAATTTCGATTACATTTTATTAGGGTTGCATTGGATACTTTATTACAGGGCTTCCCCACAAATTGCACCTTATCTTTGTCTTTGATCTCAGATTTCATGTTCAGATGATATCTTTTTGTATTTAACAGAGTAAGGTAGAAACTATGGTGAAGGCTTGGGGAAACAGAAGACTATAAAAAGCACGCCTGTTCTCATTCTCCATGGCCTCATAGGGTGGTGAGTCATGTTTAGTCATCTCTGCTTATGCTCTTTTAAACACAATATTTTGTGAATGTAATGCTGCTTTGTAGGCATCTCCTTTCAAGTTGAGCTTTGCCTCGATACCCGTGAGATCCTCAGAAAGAGAATTTATCTAAGGTTCTTCTCATTTCCAACTCTTTTAGGATTGAAGAACCACAAACCTATCTCTAGTGCCATAATATAAATGGTCAAATCTCATGTAACAAAGTCAATCATAAGAAGTGTAGAAACCTAGTCCAAACATCCTTTCTTTATAGTGGACCAGATTTACACTTCATCAATGAGGATCACTTGGACGGCTTCTAGATATACATTAAGAAAATCATAATGTGTCCTAGGAGCAGGATATTAGCGTATATTATGTTGTTTTTGGGATCTCTTTCATTGTTTCTTGTTTGAAAGATTTTAATGTAATGATTATTTTGGTAATAACTCAGTACTTGACTCATAGAGCATCATTTATATTGCATATTTTTTTATTTTTTATGTTTTTCTAAAGCAACATAGTTTAAGGGATCTCTACCTTGCTGACGCATTAAAAGCATATCACGACGCCCAAGAAAAACTCACTTCTTTATGGCACGATCTTCAGTATAACCTCCCCAAATATAGAATAACCTCTATCCTAGCCTCTCTAACCTGCAGTGCGATCCACTTCGCCCATAACGTAATCCTCTTTACCTCCTCCAGTACTCGTGCCACCTGAACCCTTTATACCTATCACTATTTTCCCCTCTACCATACCAATATGGTGTGACCTTCCTCACTTATCCCTTATCCCAACCACAACCCCCTCCC
Organism: Capsicum annuum; assembly: GCF_002878395.1. Taxonomy (NCBI): domain Eukaryota; kingdom Viridiplantae; phylum Streptophyta; class Magnoliopsida; order Solanales; family Solanaceae; genus Capsicum; species Capsicum annuum. Next base: position 132,000,477 of record NC_061111.1, read on the forward strand.
CCTATTAAAATAAAAATACCCACTTTAAAACTAAGTTGCCCAACCCAATTTCACCTATCTAAATTCCCCAACCCCCAAATTTTTCTATTTATACCCTAAATTAATCTAAAATTGCACTTCCCCTCTATCTATTCCCCTTTAACTCACAATGAAAACCTCCCGAAACATCAAAACCTCTTTTTTTCACTTGTTTTTCACTCTAAGATATGTTTTCTTTAATTTTCTTCTTATGTTTTTAGTATTTTGTTATAAGAACTTTGTGGCTCCATGAGAATATAATTTAACTTGTGTCTTCTACTTTTGGGGAAGGAAGAACTCCATATTTATGGGTTGGTGAAGCTTGTGGGTGTTCTTAAATTGGCTATATTTTGAATTATTTGGTGTCTTTGCAATATTTTTGTGTCCAATGTATGTTGGGTTTGGTTTTGTGGTGGTATTATTTTTCATGGGTTGTATTTTTCATGGGTTGTATTTTTCTTGTCGCCATACATGAATTTCTATGGCATATGCCTATTGATCTTAAATTGTGTCCTATGCTTTTGGGTTTGATATGATGGTGTGTTATACTTGTGATGAAATCTATATTGTTGGTGCAAAGATCTACTCATATGAGGTGTACCATGATGTTGTGTTGTTGTATTAGTTTATTATGTGGTTGCCTCACAACTTATGGGGCGGGGAATTTTGAGTACCCAATACTATTTTGAGTTGCATATACTAACAAATTAAGTATGGGGTTGTCTTGTGATCCCCTACCTTAGTTGTAGTTAGTTTTTTGGTTCTTTAATAATTCTTTGTGTTGATGTATGATATAGGAATCATGGCATCCAAAGTGTACAAGGGTAAGGGAGTTACTTCTAGCTCCTGCCAAGGACAAAAATATTCTCGTATTGGGAAGCCCATCACTGCTAATTCAGCTAACCTATCTGCTTCTTAAAGTGTATGCCAGAGGTTTGGTATGAAATAGGTTAAGAAAGATGGAATCTAGTGGTACAATGACAACAAAGAGCCTCATTACTAACCTACATAGAGAATTGATAAGAAGAGTTTGGGATTCCTACTACCTATGCATATTAGCCAAAATTATGTAGTTGAAGCTTTATTTCATTTTTGTTGACATGGGTGTCTGTAACCTAGACTTGGTGAGCGAATTTTATGCTGGTTCTCAAATAATCAAGGCAATAAGGTTAATATTTTCTAGAAGATTGTGAAGTTAACAGTCGAGGTAATTAATTCTCTCCTAGGCATATCGAAGGTTGATCATGTTAGATTGAGAGAGCTCTAGAGTCGCCTCCTTATTGATCTATTTGGCATACATTGTATGGTTAACGCTCTATGAGGCTTTTATAAAACTCTCTTATATCCTTATTTGAACAAGGAGGCCCATATTTGGTTGCAGATTATTGGCGCTTGTCTGATATTTGGGTCCCACTTTATTAGCATTTCACGTGATTAGGTATATCTTATTTCTGCTTTGATAATTAATATTCCGATAAATGTTAGTGCAGTGGTCCATGCAGCCATGTAGAAGTTCCAGGTGCACAAGGAGGTTTAGTTTATATTTTGGGTCTTCTGACCAAGTTCTTGGGAGAGAATAAGGTCAAAAAGGACCCGATATCTTACAAGTCACCTAGAAACTTTAGGGGACCTGATGTTACAAAGCTTAAGGAACCTAATTTATCCATGGGCCCACCCTTACAACTGTTGAGAGAAATACGAGAGATGTAATTTTTTTATCATATATATGGCATGACAAGATTGACTATTATGTGTGGCGATCGATCACCTACAACTGAGGAGTAACAACAATTGGACAATGATTACCCCATGAATGAGAATACCCGGACTATATATCTAAAGGGCCAAATATGTAGATAGCCAGTTGAGGATAATGTATTGATCGATGATGATCGTATATTGGTGTGTTTTGATGTAGAAATTGATTCTGACGTAGAGGATTCTAAAGTGGGATATCGGAGTCCCTATGTGGACGAAAAAGATTACTAGGTCCAAGAAGATCTTTTCCCCATCATTTTGTTCTTATTTTTTATACACTGAGGATAATGCTTTATCAAAATATGGGGTAGGGTAAAAGTGTTCCTTGGGTATGTTTGCTAAACTTCTTATGATAGATTTTCTTAATATTCTGGTCTACAATAAGTAGTAACTCGAACTTGGTTGACTTGGATATTTGGTAGGAGTACTTATTATTTGTACTATTTGTTTTTATTGGTTTTTTATTTTGGGTTCCTCGTATTTTGTTTTTGGTTCTTCTCTTGAGGAAAACCCTTATGAACTGAGTAGGATTACATTTTTAATCTCTATTTTTAGGGCTAGGATTTTAATAAGTAATATTTAAGTGCTTTTCTCATTGATGGATGGATGACGATCGTCTTAAGAGAAAATCAGTCATGTGTAGAGTGTAAAAAGTAGAACCCTTTCTCCAAAATTAAAATTAAATGCTCTTGTTAGTTGTGACTATATGAAAAAAGTATGGTAAAAAGTTGTGGGAAGCGTGTGTAATGGTTGGATGACTACTTATAAAACATTTAGGCTCAATTATGTGAATTTTGTATTATTTTATCTTAAATTTTAATTCATGTTATGAGTTGGTTGAGAATAAAAAAAGGGTCCATCTAGATTTAACATATTCTATATGTGAGGGGATTGTTTGTTAATTCCATGTGCATTATGGTGTCTAGAATTTGCCTGATATGTGTGCAAAGAAAAGTGAAGTATGTATGTTTTAGAAGATGACACAGGCCTTTCTTTGATAGATATGTTAAATACCTATGTTACCTATCCCTTATGCATGATCTTAGTAAGCTATGTTGAACCATTATCCTATTTGTTTGGTAGCCTCATATGTATCCTATTCCTTTTCTTTGGTTAACCATGATTTGATCCCCAAACTCCTAAGCACTTTTGGTTGAAAAATTTTAGCGAGTGGGAGTGGGAAGTTGACAAAGGAAGAAGTGAAAATGAAGCACCGACATAGTAGATATTGGCATGGTAAATAGTCTTGTGTTATTGATTGGAGGAAAGTATTAAAAAGTAAAAGGAATAAGAGTAATCATGATAAGTATGAGTCACGTGTCGATAGGAAAAACTCCTTGCATCCGCTATACAAGATAACCTATGAAAATGGGTAGAAACAACAGAAAGTGTGAATTAAAAAGTGGTGGAAAAACACGTTGGATTGAACCGAGCATAATAATAATGTGATGTATTACAGCGCTTAGTAAAGTTAGTCACTCTTTCTATCCAAAATAGTACCTACCTTTTCCATATACTACATTACAACCCATTAAAGTCCTACTTGATCCCATTCTTAGCATTCTTACATTAATGGCGTATTACATTTAGGACAAACTTATGGGTCATTGACGTGCATGTGCATTCATTAAGAGAGTGAGCAAAATTTTTATCTTTACCCCTAATTGTGTGCTAAATTTTATGTTGGTAAGTGATATTGGGATACTCTCTTGTTATGAGTGGCGAATATTTAATGATGGATAGAGACTTTATACAATTTCTTGATGGGGAATGTACATGAGTTTGCTAATTTTGGAGAGTCCATTCTAGAAGTTAGGAGGTTTCAAGTGGTTACTCATACGTTTGCATGACATGCTTAATTGTAAGACTTGTCTCTTATATTTGTTGTGTGATCTTAACTTGAGTATCTGGCTTTGATTAGTTATAATGGAGAATTATGTGGTAAACATAAAGTAGAGAGTTCTTTGAGGACGAACAAAGCTTTAAGTGTGGGGTGGTGATCTTGGGTGTATTTATACACCTAAGAATCCTATTTTACCCATATAGTAGAGAGTTCTTTGAGGACGAACAAAGTTTTAAGTGTGGGGTGGTGCTCTTGGGTGTATTTATACACCTAAGAATCCTATTTTACCCATATTCGAGCTAAGTTTTAAGAGCAATGTGTCATAGTTATGTATGTTTTATCTTACTTTTTATGCAAATGAGATAACCTACATGATTGGTACTGTTACTTGCGTGAATTAGGCATATGGACACATAGGAAGACCACGGACTGTAAACGAAGCAAGATGGGAAAAAATAGCATAAATAGATACTATAGAATAGTGACCCACAAGCGACCCCTAGGGTACACGCTAGGCCACGTGCTACAACCACTAGGGCTCGCTTAGGTTATATGGTGCAGTTCTCCCTCCAAAGAAAAATAACTATTTTTTAATTAAGTCAAGGGCTTGGGGGTAATTTCACCATGAATTTATAAATGTCCAAAGCCCATTTTTGAGAGAACTTATTCAACATTTGGATCACCGAAGAGTGGCAAAAGGTTTTTCCATTAGGGTTTATCTTTGTAGACTCTAACACTCTTAAATATTTGGTATTAACTAGATTACTTTTATTATTTTGTTTCAAAGTATGAGTGTCTAGTTACCTTTGTTCCAGGGTTGAGGTCGAACGTATGATTGTATTTTGTTATTCTTCAGTTGGTTAAATATTGGTTTATTAGATGGGTTGTTCTTAATCTCTTGTTCTAACTATTTTAATGATTGTTCACCATTGAAATATATCTTTAATCCTCTTGTGAACACGGAAGGAGAATCATTAGGATAGACCGAACAAATTAAGGAATAAGTTCTTATCTTTTAAATAATGGATGATTCACGTCTAGGATAGGGATAGACTTAAAATGCCTTGTTTGGTTCAATTATAGAAAAATAGCGTAAGGCATATAAAATCAATTATTGCATCTTTTCTCAAAGATTTAGTTGTGATGTTATTTTAGGTAGATGACTAGAAGCTCAGAAGACCATAATTTTATTATTAACCCTATCTAATATAACCAACTAAAAAGGATGTTGATTTATATGATTAATGATAGTGCCTTAACCACCCAATAGTGTTTACATCCTTGCTTTATGTTGCAATTATTGAATTTTATTATCATTTTCATGAATTACTAGTTGCCACTTTTACAAACTCTTTGATACTCTACCTTACTTGCTTGAAATATCCTTGAAAACTAAATTAAGTAAATTGCTAAACTAGTAGTCCCTAATAGTTGATATCTGGCTTTTTTAGAGTCACTACATTATTTGTCAGACCACATACTCCTACGTGTGCGGTAGGCCACAAAATTCAAGAGCACATGCTATAGTCTTAGTTTAGAGTTACTAGTAAATGTAAGAAAAAACATATATAACGTAAGATCAACGCAAAAAATAATTAAAATGCAAGGAAACTAGAGAAATCTTATTATATGATCCATGCAGCTAATCCTTTAGTACAAATGAAATGAGAACGAGATCAAGTATAGTGTTTAGGAAATATTAAAACTGTTTAGGAAATATTAAAACTGTTTACGAGAAAATAGAGAATGCTTAAGAACCAATCTATAGATATTTTAATACTTATAGTGTAAGGATGATAAAACCTAGATGCCTTTGCAATTAGAGGTGGATGCCTATTTATAGGATACAAAGGTTTACTTTTGGGAAATAGAATATCATTATTCCATGATCCCATAGTGCCATTTTCGATGAACTTTGGCCACTTTTCTATGAACCATTGGGATATGTCACCCTAATACTCTATGTCTGACACAGTTTAGCCGATTGTCACCTATTTAATTGCAAGGCCTGATGCATTTTCCTCTTTGTCGAACCTTTAATGTGGTCACTGTGTTGGTTCTCTAGGGTTATTTACGATTCTACCCAAGTATCCATTCCTCGTACCAGGCCCTCTCCTAAGATGATACCTTGATAGATGACCCGTAGCACTTAATTCAATTCATCCAAGTCTCTTTACATGCTATTTTACCCCATACAATATACATATATAAATTTGAATTCAAATTTTTGCAATCAATGATACCATACAAGAAATCTACAAAAAATAACCTAACTTTAAATTTTAAATTCTCTTCTATGATGTTTATTTCCCAAAATTCTTACGAATATGTTCTGTTGTTTAATTTGAGGGTGTGAGAGTTAGGGAGAGGCTAATTTCTTTTAGCAAACATGCATGTCAAGACTCTTTCTCTTGCTCGTTAATTAATTAAGGGAATTAGTACTCTCAAGAGTCTCCAGCAGTCTTCTTTCAGAGTCCTAATGATATGCATGTGGTCGCATCTTAATCTTGACTATGAAAAAAGATCAAGAAGGTGGGAATTGGTATAATCGCGTCCTAATATATAAATAGGGGCTGAATATCATTAGGTTATGCCTGTTTTTCCCAAGTGATGGGTCAAGTTATTTCACTTGTTTTTCTCCCATAATAAAGTGTAAAAAGGAAGTATAGTGAAATAAGAAAACAGTTTATTTAAAAATCACAGGCAAAAAAATCATGACCCATATCTCTAGAGGATCTATCAAAATTCAGTAAAACCAGTGGGCCTTAATAAAATTTATATTACAAGGGATATAATTTAGGAACTAACACTAATACCTTACATAACAAGCTATACAAATTTTTCAATCCCTCTTCAAGCTACCCTTAATGTGAATCTAAGTTCTTATACTATCTATCCCATTGCTTCTAAAAAGATGAAATACTATAACTCGATCAATCACTTAGTCCAAGATTGTAGGATTGAAGAATGTAAAGCACCAAAGTATGAAATATGTTCTCTAATCAGGTTCTTTGTATCAAGGAGTATAAGTGCATAAACTTCTTTTGTATATGACTTACATTTTTATATTTGTATGTGACGAAATTTCAACTGATCACAAACACCTTTAAGTATAACTCAACATATAATAATGTTTGAATTGAATACAACTTCTTTACTTTTGCACATCCATTTCTTTGTGCTATATAATTGGGCTCCTACACAAATTATATCACATTCTCTTTAGACTTCGAGATTTCTTAGTCCTCTCGCTTCATTGGAACAATCTCTTAGTTTTCTCGCATCATTGGAATCTTTCTATTTTCTTTGATTGGACTCTTAAATGGAACATGTTGATGACCTACCTGGTCTAATGAACTTTGTATATCATCAAACACTTCAATAACAAATGCTTTTAGCGTAATTAATTTGCAATTTAACGGCCTTATAAAATATTGCTTAAGTTTTTACTACAATTAATTAGTTGCCATTGGATTTAATGTCACCATAAGATTTAGTAACAATAACAAAAAGGTCTTGTAAAGATATAATTAATGTCGCTAAAAGGTCTTAATTTTAATGGCATTTATGTTTGGAAAGAGGTAAGGGTACTATTAAAGTGTACGACAAGGTATTCTTCAACTTCTACCCTGTTGTGCACTTTGATAATGCCCTTGCCTCTTTCCCAACAAAGTGGTATCAGAGCATTGATTGTTGTTGATTGTCATTTAAATGATGCAGGAAACTTATAGCCAAAAGATATGTTTGAATGGTAGTAATTATCATACTTGAAAAGACAAGATGAAAGATCTTCTCTTTATCAAGAAAATGCATTTACCTATCTTTACGTCTACTAAACCTCAATCCATGAAAGATGAGGATTGATAATTTAAGCATCCCCAATTTACTGTCTATATTATTCAATGGGTTGAAAATAATGTTAGAAACAATATTATAAATAAGACACATGCAAGAAGTGTATGGAACTAGTTCGAGATACTTTCTACTTTAAAGATTGCCAATAAAAAGTTATTCCTGCTTAAGCAATTGATGAATATAAGGTATAAAAAGAGATCATATAAATGATTTTCCGAGTTTCCTTGACCAACTATACGGAATGGGTGTAAAGTTCGATAAAGAAATCAGGGACTTTGGATACTTAATACTCTATCCGACTCTTGGGAAACTCTTTAAGTTTCTTTGACTAATTCTGATCTCGGTGGTGTTGTAAATATGGAATATTTTAAGAGTGGTCTCTTAAATGAAGTAATGAAATGAAGATATCAGGCCTCATCTTCTTCATCTCCGTACTCTGATATTTTGGTTACTGAAGAGAGAGAGAGAAACAAGTCCAGAGGTCTAAATAATATTGATAAAAGTAGAAAAAAGTCAAAGTCTATGCTATAGAATGTTATATGTAACTATTGCAACAAAAAAGGGCATATCATGAAATATTATTACAAGCATAATAGAGATGTAAGACAACAAAAGAAAAAAGGTGATAATCAAAATTGTGTTGTTGTTGTTGCTAATGATGATCTTCTTGTTGCTTGTGATGAGAATGCCATTAATGTTGTTCGTGATGAGTCTAACTGGTTTGTAGATTCTGGTGCTACTTCTTATGTTACGCCAAAGAAGGAGTTATTTTCTTTTTATACTTAAGGTAATTTTGGGATATTGAAAATGGGCAATAATTATGAAGTTAAAGTACTTTACATTGGTACTGTTTGTTTGGAACATAACAATGGTTCCAAACTACTTCTCAATATTGTCAAGCATACTCCAGATGCCCGCTTGAATCTAATTTCTATAGAAAATCTTAATGATAAGGGTTATGTTAACACTCTTGGTGCTAGCTAGTGCAAGCTTACCAGAGGTTCGATGATTGTTGTTTGAGGTGACAAGTTAGCTAACTTGTATGTATTTTAGGGCTTCACTTATAGAGGCTTAGTAAACTTGGTAGAGAATTATACTTCATCAGAGTTATGCCATAGAAGATTCGGTTATATGAGTCAGAAGAGGCTAAGAAAAATTTTCTTTCTTGAGTGAAACAAGCAGTATTGAAGAAGCGTGTTTATTGATTAATTGGTAAATAGAAAACAATTTATTTTTAGAGTCATCCTCCTTCAAGAAAACTTGATTTGCTGGATTTGGTACATTATTATTTGTATGGTCCTTTTAAAGAAAGGTTTGAAGGTGGTGCACTTTACTTTGTGACATTTATTGATGATCATTCTAACAAACTCTAGGTATTTCATTTTAAGTCCAAGGATCATGTACTTGTGTTTAAGATATTTTAGGCCTTGGTTGGGGGACAAATAAGAAAGAAATTGAAATGTATCTTTTTAGATAATGGTAGTGAGTATATTTATCCTTTTGATAGATATTGTAGAGAGCAAGGTATTCGACATCAGAAAACTCCTCCAAAGACTCCTTAGTTAAATGGTTTAGCATAGAGGATGAACATAACTCTAGTTGAGAGGAACAGATGTATGCTTTCAGATGCTAACCTATCAAATATCTTTTGGGCGGAAGAACTTAATACTACTATTTATGTTATCAATTTATCTCCTACTGTTGCTTTGGATTGTAATGTCCCTGACAAAGTTTGGTCTAGTAAGAATATTTCTTATGATCATCTTATAGTCTTTTGGTGTAAAGCTTTTGTGCATGTTCCTAAGGATGAATTTTCAAATTTAGATGTTAAAATTAGATATTGTATCTTCATTTATTATGGTCAAGATGAATTTTGCTACCGTTTCTATGATCCAGTTGAGAAGAAACTTGTTAGAAGCCGAGATATTGTGTTCTTTGAAGAACAAACAATTAAAGATTTTGACTAAGCTAAGAAGGTTGATTTTTAGAGTAGTGAGAGTCTAGTTGATATTAGTCTAGTTCCTTTGACTACTGCTCTTAAAGAAAATCATTATGATGATGAAAATCAAGTTGATAATGAAGATGATGATCAAGTCTAGAATGACCAACATGATGTTGTTGATGCTCCAGTGTAAGTTGATATGTTTGATCAACAACCTATTATTGATGCTCCAGAGAGTTCTCTCGAACGATCTACTAGATAGATAATACCTTCATCTCTTTATTTTCCAATGAGATATACTTTTGACTATTGGGGGAGAACCTGAGAGTCTTGATAAGGCCATGGATATGAAAAAAAAAAAGTAGTTTGATGCTATGGAAGATAAGATTAAATCCTTGTATGATAATCATGCCGTTGATTTGGTTAAGCTTTCTAAAAATAGAATAGCTTTGAAAAATAGAGGGGTTTTGGGTTAAACATGAAGATGGTAACCCAATTCCACAGTACAAGGATAGATTGGTTATAAATAGAGGGGTTTTGGGTTAAACATGAAGATGGTAACTCAGTTCCATGGTATAAGGATAGATTGGTTGTAAAAGGATTTAACCATAAAAAAAAGTTGATTTTTATGATATTTTCTCCCTAGTTATGAAGATGTCATCCATTCGTGTTGTTCTAGGTTTAGCTGTAAGTATAGATTTTGAGGGTGAGCAAATTGATATTAGAACTACTTTTCTACATAGAGACTTAGATGAAGAAATTTATATAGAGCAACTCAAAGGTTTTGAATTCAGGAAAAAGAGAATTATGTTTACAAATTTAAGAAGATCTTGTATGATTTGAAACAAGCTTCTTGGCAGTGGTACATGAAGTTTGATTCCTTTATGAGTCAATAGGGCTTTAAAAAGACTACTTCACGCCATTGTGTTTTTGTTCAAAAATTCTCTGATGATGACTTTATTATTGTGTTGGTTTATGTTGATGGCATGCTTGTTGTTGGTCATAATGCTTGCAGGATTCAAAATTTGAAGCAACAATTGAGTAAGTCTTTTTCTATGAAAGATTAGGACCAGCAAGGCAGATTCATGGCATGTAGATTGTCCGTGAAAGAAAGGGAAAGAAGTTGTGGTTATCATAAGAGAAGTGCATTCAGAAAGTACTACAAAGGTTTAACATGGACAAGGCCAAGGTTATCAGTACACCTTTAGCTATGCACTTCAAATTGAGCACGAAGTAATGTCCATCCAGTGATGATGAGAAGGAAGATATGAAGAAAGTTTCTTATACTTCAACTATTGGTAGTTTGATCTATGCAATGGTTTTTACAAGAACATATATTGCTCATGACGTTGCTATTGTTAGATATTTTTTTTCTAATCTGGAAAGAGAACATTAGAATGTTGTGAAGTGGATTATAAGATATCTTTCTCTCACTTCTATTCTGAGTTTGTGTTGTGGTACACAAAAGCCTATTCTTTGTGGTTATACAGATTTAGACATGGATAGTGATGTTGATACTCCTAAGTCTACTTCAAGGTATTTAGCTACTTCGGCAGGGGGAGCTGTGTCTTAGCAATCTAGGTTGCAAAAATGTGTTTCTTTATCTACTACAGTAGCTGAGCTTATTATTGCCATTGAAGGTTGTAAAGATTTCTTTCGATGAAGAGATTCTTGGGGGAACTTGATTGTGCTCAAGAGAGTTATATTATTTATTGCGATAGTCAAAGTGCTATACATCCTGGGAAGAATTCTATATTTCATGGTCGGTCTAAACACATTGATGTGAGATATAATTGGATTCAAGATGTGTTGGATTCTAAGTTGCTTAAACTTGAGAAGATTCACACGGATGATAATGGTTCTGACATGATGACTAAATATTTGCCAAGAGGAAAGTTTGAAGATTTTTTCATGATCGTCGAGATGGTGGTCTCTTCCACATAGTCAGGAGGGGGATAATTTTTGGGTTATGGGTCTTTGTCCCTTCCTATATGGATAAATAAAGTTCAATTTGGACCAAACCAATTTTTCCTATAGGTCCATTACTATGCGACATATATATAGATATTTTTAGATCTTATTTCACCATCCACAAATAGAGTTTTCAGCAGCCAAAAGAGAAAAAATAGAGCAGATTTTTATCCAAAAATTCCAGTCATAGCAGTCAACTTCAAATTCCGATTACCTCTTTGTTTCTTTTTTGATTGAGTTAATTTTTGGATAGATTGTTTATTTTATTTCATTGTTTGATTAGGAACCATATCAGTTGGATTTGGTGGCTTTTAGCTCCTATTTTTCATCCTTGAACAACAGTTGCATTTGGATACTTTTGCACCCTTTTCATTCTCTAGTCTTGGTGCTATCTTGTTATGTTGTTGCTCATTGTTTGGCACTTTTTGGGTGGACAATTTTATAGAATAGTATTGTAACTATAGGTGATTATAGTAAAGGTTTTGATCCCATATCTTTTCTCTTCACATTGTAGGTTTTTCCACATAAATTTGGTGTCTTGCCTTGATTGGTTTTATTCTTTCCTGATCGTATTTGTGTGGTTCATATATTTGATGCCATTTTTTACTTTACTTGAGTTTGCTTGTCTTATGTTGGTTCAAATTGAAGACTTGGGTATTCTTCCGCTGCTACCCTATGTGCACTTTGATAGTGCCTTTGCCTCTTTCCCAACTATTTATTGAGCAGCAATACTGGTGACCACTAAACCCACCTAGAATTTTCATTCTACATTGCATTAATAATATGTCTTATTAACAGTAAAACTACCCATAAATTTACAAATATTAATATTAAAAAATACCTTACTTCATTGAAATGCCAATACAAAAAATTATTAATTCATAATCTAAATATCAAAAACAAAAAAAAAAATCATAACACCATATATTTCAAAATCTAATCTTGTTTTGATTCTAATAATCAATGAAATTAAATCACTCTAAAGAGTTAAAAAGTCGAGACATGTCTTACTTCTGGATAGCCCCACCATCAACTATCCCCTAAAGCAACTGTTAAGTAGAGGAGCTTTAATTAGAACATGGACACATGTTGCCCTAAGAAAAGAAAAAATGTAATAATTAAAAGAAAATGTAGAGTACTCTGGATTAGGCATGTATACATTTAAACATATTGTAAAAGTTTAAAAATAGGAATGCTTCAGAATATTATAGTAGGACCACAAAATTTTAGGTGAAGAGGTTGTTAGCATATACTAAAAATCATGCTTTTTGTTGTAGTGTTATTTATTCAGCGATTATTTATTTAATTTAATAAATTATTATATTAAATAGATCATTGTCATATATGTGTTCTTAACTTACATAGTAGATAATTTGGTGTATAGATTTCAGCTTATACACAGGATTAAATCATCAGTTCGTAGAAGATAATTGTAGTTCACAATTATAGATAGAAATTTGAAAAAACCAATAGAATGATTGTAGCACAAGATTAAATGCTATTTATCTTAATTACGAGAATGAAATAGTTCTAACTTTTTGTGCTAGTACATTTTATATGTATTGAACTAGACTGAGCAGAGATAGTTATTTTAGACTGACTGATAAAAAATATATGCACTAAACATCAAATATAGTTATATTCTCTATCTAGATACAACTATTATGATTTGTATATATTATTTATCATTTTGATTAATTAAAATGTGAGATTTTGAGTTGGCTAAATATTTTTGGTAGATTGGATGATGATGATATATATTGGTTAAAATAATAAATTATAGATTGGATGATGATAATATATATTGGTTAAAATAATAAACTAGTTAATGGAATCCATGTCTAGGTATAGAGATTGATGATATGCCTTTTATGAGAATCTTATATGTTTGCATGTGTAAGTTCGCTCAGTAGATTTATTAATCTTACAGATGAAATAAGTTAAGCATTGTTCTTAAGAAAATTTATCATTATATTAAATTCATTAGTAATTTAATTTATTGTTCAGTATTTGTAATCTTAACATAGAAAATTACATAAGTGTTTGATGAGGAATTTTAAAATAAAAATACACGAGTATAATTATAAATTTTTAGTTGATTGGTTTGTAATTTACTATGGTAAGAATAATTCAAATTATTATTTTGAATTATTTCCATAATAGGAAGCCTCAGAAATAAATTTCACAATCACTACAATTGCCACAGTAAACTAGAACTCAAAATTCTATTTTCTATTGAAAAGATACAGTCACCGACTTTTTCTTGTTCAAATAAAAAATAAATGTGTGGTTTTATTTCCTCCTTAGACCATGTCACGACCCTTCAGGTTATTTTCCATATTTTTGTTTATTTTTGCCGCTTGAGCTTATCTATTTCTGCCCCAAGTCATTTATGTCTTATTGGGACCGACGGTTCGGTTACCAAAGTTTATTTTTTTTTAGAATTAATTCCATATTTGAAAATCTTTGCTAGTTTCAAATGACCACTAGATAAAAACTTTAGTAAAACAATCTTGGGTATAAATTCTGACTGCGCTAGCAGCTCTGGAATATCGATTTTAGGCTACGTAGATCTTTAGTTTGAGACCTAATGCACCCGAGCTCATTTTGATCAATCGATCGGAAAGTTGAAAATTTAAAATCTTAGGTGTGGGACCTACATTTGGTCAAAACAACCTTGAGTTAAGACTCCAACCTTGCCAACACGTCCAAAATATTGAATTTGGTGTGGTTTTATATTTCGTTTGCAAAAATTGGATTACGGATGTATCCCGAGGCATGGGCTAATACTTGGAATAAATTTCAGTTGTTTTATAGTGTAGCAGAGGATACTATGAATGTGGAGAGAGATTCTCAATCATGTCTTGCGTGGGTGCGTGATTTCCATAGCTTAGGGCTTGGGAAGGATTGTTTAAATACTCTTTTTTGCCAAGAATTAGCCATTTCTCCATTGTCTTAAGGCCCATAATCCTTAATAGAGTGTGTAGTTGTTAAATTGAGTCTTGTGTGTTAATTGGGAGCTTGAATGACTTGTGTAACCATGATTAACATTGAATCTAAGGTATGCATCTTTCCCTTTTTGTGTTAAATTCTTGATTATTTGTCCCAAAACCCCAATTGGCTTGAGGGTATGATTCTAACCCAAACAAGTTTGATATTTACTTGATTATTAAGTTTTATAACTCTCTAATAGTGTTTGAACAATGGGTTGGTCTAGAAAACTTATTTTTGTATTTGGGACCCACTTGGGATTTTGGTATTATTTTAGGACCTAAAAGTTAATGCTGAAATTTTGGTATCATTAGGCCCGTATTGATGAGTAGATTATGGTTTTAATAGTGTGATGGAATTTTGGGGATTGTGAAGTGAAGACCAGCACGTCGTTCATAAAGTGAGGTTTTGCAGTTTGGCTTTGAGGTAGGCTCTTGTCCACTCTTCTTCAGTAATGATATGTGATATATATTGTGTGTGAATATGAATTTTAGGCTTGATTATTAGTAGGATAACTTATCCTTGATTGTTGATGTTTGTGGATTATACGAGGGTTTTGGACCCCCATAAGATGGTATGTTTATAACCTTTTAGAATCCTTTTACTTTTTCTCTAGTATAGATTAGTTTGTAGTGTGGTTATGATATAATTCGAGGTTTGGGATATGGTTTTAGCGTTTAAAGAATGATTAGTATATTTTAATCTCATTAGGCTAGTATGGTGGTATTGAAATCATGATTTGGGTAGAGTTCACTTGAGTACCCTTGTTTCTAGTCAAAGTTCCTATCTTAAGGTTGAATAAGGCTTACTTGAGATCTAGAAGTTGAACTAGATACCTTAGCCTAGTTTGGGCCATACTATGCCTAATTATGGAAATTGAGGATTAGAAGTGGGATCGTTCGACCCACTTAGGCCTAGACTTGTGTTAGCATTGTAGACTTAGTTATGGATATTAGGCATATATAAGGCTAGTAAATCTTAGTATAAGGTTACTTCGTTACTTGGTAACTTGTAATGATATTCCTCGGATTGTGGATTTTGAGTTATGGATTCGATACTCTTTGTGGAAGTGACATTGGGAATTTGGAGATGATATTCCTCCTAGATACGTTATTTGGCCTATAGAGATACTACTTCCGCTTAGACTTGATGATTGGCCTATAGAGATGCCATCTTCTTTTAGTCATGATTGTTGGCAGTATAGAGACAATATTCCTCTTAGATTTGACAATTGTCCTGGAGATGTGATATTTCTTATATTCATGATGTATAACCTATTGATATAAGATATCCTATATATAATTACATGTTTATTGATATTATGACTCCTAGATATGAGATGCCTTATAGAAGAGAGATAATTATATGCTTATGGATATTATGCCTCCTTGATGTGAGATACCTCCTATATGAGAGGTGATTATATGTTTATTGATAGTATGCCTCCTAGATGTGAGATGCCTCCTATATATGAGATGATTATAGATATGCTTCGATTTATAAATATGAGTTGGTTATATACACAGTTATTGACATGAGTTTCAAATATGTAAATGGGTCAAAGATTGTGAGTATGATATTAATTCAGACATATTATTAGGCCGAGGGATGTGTTATGATATTGGTTGGATATCTGAGAAGTTCCTATCCTTGTAAAGGATGTGGTTATAGATTATGAATACATATATATGTTTATATACACATCTCTTTGGTATGGGATGGAGAAAGATGTGGTATGTTTCTTACAACTTTTTTATTAGATACTATCAATAACATACATAGATTTGGTACATTCATATTATTATATCGGTTTTGATATGATTCTTGCTGAAATATAATCATATGGTTGTTCTTCCCAATTAAGGGTTAAGCTATCTGATGGCTAGTTGTCTACTAGGTGACTATAGGAATCTGATATACTAGTTAATGAATCTTGCATAGCTAAAATATGATAATTAGTGATAGTTAATATGTTGCTAATGTTGATGTCTGGTTTAGAATAGGTGAAAATTAGTGATATTGATGAATAAGTTTATGATGTCAATTTGATGTTAAATGAGGTGTTGTGTATTAATGAGGCTAGATAATAATTGATATTGGTAGTAAGAGATGACTATATAATAATAGTAAATTGTTTGTAAATGATGGATAGTTAATAAATGGTGTTAGTTAATAAAAATATGGTTAGTAGCTATCCCATGAATATGGATTATGTGAAGGATAATTTTAGGCTAATAATTAAAGGTCATGTGATAACTAAGGAATTAGTGGTTTAATGATAATAAGCGTTGGCTAGCTACTAACGAGTAGTTGGGAAGTATTGACTAAATAGATATTTTATAGTGATTAGATTACGTTTATTCTTCTATTAGTACATTTTATTTGGTAATGGTAATTGTGATGATATTGATAGCCGGCAAGGCTGGAGGATATTGTTGTGATGATATTGGTACCCAACAATGTAGGATACCATTATGATGATATGTTTAAACCCGTCATGGCTAGAGGATATTATGATGATATGTGGATACCCGACAAGGTCGGAGGTTGATTACAATGATGATGGTCACAATGATGATAGTTATGATGAGTTGTGAAATTTATTATGTACCTTGTATTCATTCTTACATGCACATCGCCTATCATCAGTATGTACATAATCTATCAGTCGGTATGGGATGATTGTATAGATATGGATGAAGAATATGACTTGTATTGTTGTATTATTATTAAACCTTCCCTGTCTGGGGTGATAGGGGTTCGTATAGGCTTAACTAGGTATATGGTTGTCTGAAGTAGCTGATTATTTATGATTTTTTTTATATTGTTATTATCATTGTCATGATCATTATTATGGCTAGCTTATGACAGATTGGTCATTGATCCTATATTGAGATTTTAGGTATGTTTATGGACTCTTTTATCTTATGATTGCATCATTATGCACAACTATTTCATGTAGCCATGTAGCCATGTAGGTATGTCTAGACATAGAAATAAATATTTCACATAAATTACCAAAAAATCAGGTTGTTATAGTTAGTCTAGTATACCCATATGTATGTATGTATGCATATATATATATAGACATATATATATGTGTGTTTATATATATATATATATATATATATATATATATATGTATGTATATATACATATATATATATATACACACATATATATATATACATATATATAGTATTATCGTATATCCCTCTCTTCCCTTATTTATTTATTTATTTGAATAAGTCCTTTTTGGCCTTGTATACTACTATATATCCATTTTATTATTTATTTGTATATTGGCCAGTAATAAACGGTGTGGTGCTTTAGTTCCTGAATATGGCTAGAATAGAATAGTTTATCTTACTGTATCTCTAGTTTTATTGTGCTTGATTCCTTGATAGTTGTTTGTAGTTTATATTCCTGCTTTAAATGTTATCTGTATTTTCATTATCTTTGGAGCTCAGTCGACAGTTGCCTACTAAGTACCATATGTTTGGTACTCATACTACACTTCTGCAACCTGCAGATCATAGTGTGGGTTCTTGTCGTTAGTTTGTGCATCATGCAAATAAGTTATGAATCAGAGATTTAAGGAGAGATCCTAACATTTGAAGCATTATTACTCTCCCTTTTATGGTTTAGACTAACCTCTATATTGTATTCAGAGATGGATTGTGCATGCACTTATTCAGTATTTGACTTTGTACTCTTATTGTATTAGAAGCTCTTGTACTAACTTTACCAGGTCTTGGACTTACCTTATATATATTGGTATTTTTATTATTTTTATTCTGTTGTTCCTTTCATTTTCTTTGATATCTGTTACATACAGTTTTAGAATACGGGTTGGCTTACCTACTAGTAGTTTATAGTAGGTGTCATCATGACTCGAGAATTTGATTGCTAACATAATTCTATTCTTTTAGCCATGTCTGCGACATTTTGTATATTGTGAGTAAAGATGAGTAACTCTTTTGTTATGAGGGGACTCGGTTAATGAAAAATAGGTGAAATGTTTGATATCTTGGTCAGGTAACTTACATGATTTTTCTAATATCATATAGTCGGTTCTTAAGGTCAGGAGGTCTTGAAGTGGTTGCTCATGAGTTTACATATGTTGAATGAAGTATGCTTAATAAGAGCTTGTCATCTATTTCAGACATTATAGTCTAAGCTTGAGTAATCTTGTTCCAATGATTATAATTCGTAATAGAGTCTAGGACATGAGTTTATAGCTTACTCAAGGACAAGCAAGGGTTTAAGTGTGGCATGTTGATATGGGGCTAGAAGTCGTGTTATTTAACTATCATGCGACTCCCATTTTTTCTTTTTTTAGTTTCATATTAAGCTTAAATGATGTGAACTACATATTTATTTCATGTTTATTTATGTAGGAGTATCTCGTGGCATTTTAAGCTTAAACAAGAAGATAAAGAGCACCAAGGAACTAATGAATGATCAATGTTGTAATGCGTAGCAAGACGAGCTAGAAAGGGTTAGGGAGATTGTGTCTTGTGCCACTTTGCAACACAAGCAGTGGTACGTATCTAGAGAATTACCAGAGCACTTGCGGCAATCCCCTAAAGCAAGGGGTGGCGTAAGAAATGACACTATATTCTATGTTCCACTACCCACTGCTCACTTTTGAGTAGCAGTGCGACTGAGAATATCTCCTAACTAGATTTGGATTATTTTTTGAAGCCCTATGTGTTCCTGAACTCAATAAATACCCCCATTCCATATTTTTATTATTAATATTTGATTTGGGGTTGAAAGTCAAAAGTTAGGGAAGAGATAAAAAATAAGATCTAGTTTATTTTTTAAATTTTATTTTTGATTTTTACCTTGCAAATTTGTGAAATCTCTTCCTCCAATGATATTAATGAGTAGCTAAACCTCTTAATTTTTAAGGTAATGCTTGAACATGAAAGTAAAAACTTGAAAATCATATTACCTATTTCAATTTTCATTTGTTGAGTATTTGTTTCAAGTATTTATTTTCTTGATCACCTTATGAATACTATTTAGGGTTTATTTTTGGAATTAAAAAAGGAAATGGCAAGTGTAAAAAGAAAAAATAGGGATAGTTTGTGAACCTTTTAGAGAAAGGAATCGATTCTTCACTGAGGATAGAGATATCATCTATGACCTCTCTTAGTGGATACAATCAACATCTTCATGAACACTACTATTAACTAACGATCATATAAATATAGGTGTTAGTATTAGTTGAGTAGGCTTAGGGTTGTTGAAAAAATTCTCAGTATAGCTAAAATTAATCTGCAACTAGTTACTCAAGAAATAAAATTAGGTATATTATTGGATATCTCAAGTAGATTGTCAAAATATCACAATCTTAAATCTTTTTTTTTTCAAATTTGAATTACAACAATACTAATCCACAAGTTTTCTACAAATATTGATTACTTACATTCAAAACATGTAAATCACTTCTTACTATTGGTTACCTACTGAATAGTTTGTATAAGAATTCAAACTAGAAATCAATTTGTCAAATTCCTGTGGGTACGATACTGGGCTTACTTTCTTTATTACTTGTACGACCACATATACTTACTTATGGTAAAAGATGTAACAAATATTGTTTATGTAATAAAATGGCTATATCTATTATGAAGAATCTCTTTATCTATTATTTAATAAAAGATGTTTACGTATGCTAAACTATTGTTTAGTCTCATTTTTATACAAAAAAAAATAGTTTACAACCAAAATAACCAAGATTTTGTTTATTACTTAAAATGACCATTATTACTTAAGATGACTATTAGGCCATTTTCTAACCTTTTTTAAAGAGCTAATCTTATAAAAAATAAATTTTTGGTAGTTTTTTTGTTGTATATTTTTGTTAAAAAAGAAAAAAGCTTTATCGCTTTCTTTTGTAAAAAAATTTCCATGCAACTTTTTTTCGTGTATCAAATATCGTATAAATTATATATAAACATATATTTATGATGCACAAATAGTGATATATTGTATTCATAATATATCGATATTGTATAAATAATTATATAGTGATATGTAATATATCCATATTGTATAAATAGTGAACAACGTGTATCGACATTGTAGAAATAGCGAATAAACATTTATCAATATTGTATAAATAATAAATAAGCATGTATCGATATTTTATAAAGATATGTAAAGGATCAAATTGTATAAATAGTGTATACGTGTGTATCGGTATTGTATAAATAGTTTATAAATGTATCAATATATATCATTTTTCCTCGATTTCGATATGACATCCATAGACGAGTGAAATTCCTATAATATTTATTATTTGAAATTAAATTTAAAAGATCAATATTATATTTTTAGTTAATGCATAAATACATAAAGTAAAATTAATCTTGAAATAAAAAAGACAAAAAACAGTTTTTTTAAAATTTAAAACAAAACGACACTTGAGAAATGAACTGTTAGACTTCTTTTGTTTTAGGAGAAATGATATAGTGGACCTTTGTACTTGACCTGATTTGTAATGTGGACACTTATACGTATCTTTTTGTCATCTGAACCCTTAAACCCATTAAAATAGAATATTTTAAACCCTTTTTTGCATATATGACATTAAATTGATGAAGTGGAAAACGCGTGTTTTACATACATTTTTCATCAAGTGAAACACCCTATTTTTATTAAAATAATATTAAAATTATAAAAAAAATTAAAGGAATAAAATAACTTCTCCCTACCACCGCCCCTCCCCCTCCTGCACCTTCTAAAACCTACCTACCATCCACCATTTTCACCTTTTCTTCTTCACTTTATCTTCTTTACCCCACCCACCCCAACTCTCTCTCCTTTTCTCTACAATTGATGACTGAAAATAAAAAAAAAATCACAAAATCATTTTGTAATCAATAATCCAAATGCACTCTTCCTTCACTAAATATTTAATTTTTTAAATTCTGAAAAGTTAAAATTATTATTTATGTTAGTTGGATTCAAAGAGGATGTATGGATATGGATATAATGGTGGGTATTTAATAACTAAAAAAACTCCATTAATAAACTTGAAAAAACTTGAAAAATAGCAAATGGATCTTGTGAATTTATGAAATCAATCCAAAATAGTAATTAGAGTTTATTGGAGTTTGCATTTATGAACATATAATTGAAATTTCTAAGTCACATTAGATTAAAAAATTCTACTTATTTTGCACGAATTGTGTGCTCTTTTTATGAGGAAATATGGAGAAATTGAATTTTTCATTAATAACAATCGAACAAAGAAAGAGGGGACAATAGGGTTGGAGGCTGAGAAGTTGGCATGCACACCCAATTTTCCGTCAATTTCCTGATCTTTCTAATTTACAAAAATTCTCAAAAACTTGTTTTGGATCTTAAAAACATCATTTTTCTCAAAAATGGGTATGCGATTTTTGCGGATTTGACAATTACTTGTCTTTCACATCATTATTATAACCAAAACGAGGCTGAAGTTTAACCCCAAGATTCTTTCTTTTCTCAATTCTACCATCTGAGTCATGCAATTTATTGTTGTCCTTGTACTTCTTGGTGGATGAAATTGAAATTTCAATGCTGAAAGTTGACACAATCCAAATCAGGGTCTTATCATAATGGGCATGACAAGCCCAACAAGGACCGGACATCCCCCCGCTACCCGCTCCAACCGACCAACATATATCCTGAGTCAGATAAATTTCGAACACATAACAAGATAGGGTGATTAATAAAACAAAGACTTTAGGATAAGTCCAAAACCATGACCAACCCAATCAAGTATAACCATCTAATGGCGAACCAACAACAATAAACGAAACCAAAATAATAACCAAGTCCATATCCACACCATAACGTACCCAAGTCCACAGTTTTATTTGTATAATGACTTTAAGAATAAACAAAGAATACCCGATCAGTACATGTCCCCGATCATAGCCAAAATCTATATCCAAGCCTAAACAAATAAAGAAATAAGAAAACTCAAGCAAGAAATGAAGCCTTACGAAGTATGAAAGCTCACCACTTCAAGTCAGCACGAGATTTTCCCAAGTCTAATCACTGCATAGGAAGTGTAGTATGACCAATATCTATATAGCGTGGGGATGTAGCATTAAAGATGGTTAGTGATTAGAGCACTAGCATGTAACTCAATGATAAAGATAAAATAGTACCAATAGTTCAAGACCAATCAATCAATGATATACCAGTGCACTACATATATATACATATGTATATACACCATGTCGAGATAGGGAACAAGATTAGCATGAACTTTAGAAATCATTAACATGGGCTGTGTAGCATGACCATCACAGAAAAAGGTACCCATGGTCTATATGGGTCCAGCTCTCTCCTAGTCCCAATGCATGTAGCTGCACAAACTAGAGAATATCCGTATTTGTATATACCTTTATGGGAGACTCAAACCTCCCGGCATAATCAAGGTGACTTAAGTACTAATACATATAGTAAGAGGGACTCAAACCTCCCTTTCATATGTTCATTCGGGGGACTTAAACCACCTGGTCATAAGACACCCACACCAACTAGTGCAGTTTTTAGTGTTTGTCCTTCGGACACCACTTTCACGGTCCGGCACATATCCCACTATTAAGCCTAATTTAAAACCATTATTTCTCATACACAACCATTAAGCCAATTATATAACCAAAGGAACTTTGTTGGTATCGTCATACCAATAATACTTACAAGTATACCATATGCCATTGCCATTATCAATCAACCATCCATTCATTTGACTTTGGGACTCGAACCCAACGTCTAACAAAGAAACAAATTCAATTTAGAGTTTAGGGACTCAAACCCTTTGTCTTACAAAGACATAAAACAAGTAAGTGTTTAGGGACTCAAACCCATTTAACTAGTTAAACCACCAAGGTTACCATTTAAACCATTACATGGCCAATGAGGCCTTCAAAAACCATTTACCAACCATTCATATTTATTAGGCCAACCCTTAGTTCAAAACACCATTGTCATGTGACTATTTTATTCTTTCAGATATTTTCACAAACACTTTGAGGGCATGCTATTATCAAGACCAAAATCAAGGTATAAACCATCAAGTTTATGGTTACCCATGACCCATTTGTTAAACCACAATTACCAAGCAACCACATGTGTAAATCATTACCAAACATGTATAAGCACAAGTTAAACTAAGAGTAAACAATACTCAACCATATGCAACAAAACCCTCAATTTTAATTTTCCAAACCACTATTTAAGAATCATTATCACACTGTAAAACACATGATATTTATAAACTAACACTGAGGTAAGAGTCATATTCCTTATTCAAGAAGATTCACTGAAGAAACTTGATTCTTGAGCCTCTAAATGGACACCTTTAAAGAACCCTAGCCCCATTATTCAAGAGTGAGTTAGAGAGAATTTTAATGTGTTTGATCTTTTAATAATGGGTTATGAGAGGCTAAAACATGTTTCAAGATGTAGGTACTTAAGGGTTTAGGGATGAGAAATGTCTGGAATACCCTCAGCTTAAAATATAAAAACATAGTCTCAGAAGGGTACGACCACACCCCCTAAATATACCCTAGAGTATGATTCATACCCTTAACTCGTACCCTAGACATCACCTTGGACCTCCATACTGGCCAATATACGACCACCAAGGCTAACTCGTACTCTATCGTATGAGAAGTATCCTAAAATTGTACCTTAGGCAGAATAGAATCCTCTAAAATCCTCTCAATAAGCTTGAGCTAGGGTTTTATCAAGGAGGCTATCTAGAGGCCTAAGGATCAAAATATATCTATGAATCTTCATAAATCAGACATGTGACTCTTCCTTCATTGCTATTTCAAATAAATTATGAGTTTTAAACATTCTTCTTGAATCATAAATGGTGTTTTTAAAATCCATGGTTGAGGGTTTGAATGTATAATATAGAGTATTATTCTCTCATGATTTCACTTGTGTTCATACATATTTTTGATAATGGTTTTGCACATGTGGGTGACTATGAATTGTTGTTTAATGAATGGGTCATAGTTAACCCTAACTTCATGTTTTTGAATAGAATAATTGTTTGATAATGATATGCTATCAACATGTTTGTGAAAATGCCTATGAGAAAAATGCATGATGAATTATGATTCAAACTAATTCTTGGCATAAGAATGTTAATGAAGGATGAATGGTTTTGTAATAGGTATTGATGGCCATAAAATGAATTGACTTATGGTTTGAACTAAGGTATTGGCGTAATAATGTAAATGGTTGGTAAATGGTTTCATGAAGGCATTGTTGGCCATAAGTTTGGTTGAATTGTAACCTTGGTGGTTTAAATGTCTAAAAGGGGTTAGAGTCCCTAAATGTTGAATTGAATTAATGTCTTTGTATAGACAATAGGTTTGAGTTCCAATGTTGAATGATAATGGTTATGGAATGTTGTATGCTTGCAAGTTGGATTGGTATGACGATACCAACAGGATGCCTTTGGTAAGTAATTAGACTAATGGTTGTGGATATGTTTAAGGAATTTTTTAATTAGGCTTTAAATTAGGATGTGTAGTCGGGCCGTGAAAGTGGAGTTCGAAGGACTAACGCGAGAAACTACACTAGCCAGTGCGAATATCTACATGACCTGGAGGTTTAAATCCCCCAAATGAGTATATGAATAAGAGGTTTGAGTCCCCCGTATTGTATACATTAGTGCTACATCACGTTGATTATGCGGGGAGGTTCGAGTCCCCCATAATGGCATATACGGACATGGATATTCTCTGGTTCGTGTGGCTACATGCACTTGGCCCTTCCAGTTAGGAGAGAACTTGACTCATATAGCCTATGGGGTCTTTGTTATATGATGGTTATGATACATATCCCATGTTAATGTTTTTCAAAGTTCATGCTAAGCTTTGTTCCCTATCTCGGCATGACATATATATTAATATATATGTGTGTGTGTGTATACATGAGATTGCATATGATGATTTGACTTTGTTTTAATAATTATATTATTTTATTCCTCTATCCTGAGTTACATGCTAGCGCTCTAACTACTAACCATCTCCTAATGCTTTATCCTTACACGATAAAGGGACCAGAACATCTTTTCTTTTCTTGTGCAGTGACTAGTTAGTCGAGTAATTCGTAAGTTGACCTTGAAGTGGTGAGCTTCCATACTTCGGAAGACTTCATTTCATAATCTTTATAGACTATGTTTTAGACTTTTATTAGACCTGGTTTTAGCTATTGTTGGGGGCACTTCCCGACATTTTATTGACTATGATTTTTTAGAGGCTTTGTTGGATTATTGTGAACTTGGATATGTTGTTTGGTGAATTGTTTTAGCCATTCACGAGTTAAAATTAGTCTTATTTTCTCTATCTTATTATATTTTCAGAATTTATTTGACATCTGTGGTTGTTATGGTGGTAAGGTTAGGTGAAGGGATTGATCTCCGCTCCATGTGGGACTTGACATATCCGTCACGGCCAAAACCTGATTTGGGTCGTGACATGCCTCAAGGAATTCCCTAGTCGAATGAGTAAAATTGATACAAATTTGATAAAACAAAATCATTCAACACATATTTCAAACATTCAACAATCCACATGTCTTAAACTTTACCTACCCGACCTACCGTTTTCCTACCCATTCTGACCTAGCATGATACTATTTAAACAACCTCAATATTTTTTCTGAATTAAACTACAATGAATCAAAATAAATCCATATTCACTTTTATCAATGTCAATCCCCCCTTCCAAAATTCCTTTTTAACCAAATTTATATATGGATTATCCCAAATTCATACTAACATCAAACTCGTACCACGATTAATTATTCATAGATAAACACTATCAATCACCAAAATCACCCAATTACGATCATCAAACACATAATCATAACATCAATACACCAAATTAAGATAAAATGAATAGAAAGAGTAGAAGAATCGAACCTTACAAGTAATTTTGATATTCAATATTAATCAAATAAAAAGATGGAATCCGCACCGGCAAAAATCAAATCAAAACTTTTGTAACAACCACCAACTCGAATATAAAATCCCCAACTTACGAACCCAAAATCCTATAGTAATTTCCCCCAAATGGATTTGAAACTGAAACCTACAAGAAGAATACAAACAATAATGTCTTAATCTATCCATAAATTTGAATGTCAACTATGATTTTTAATTAGTTTTCTCAATTGAGATGCAACAAGGTAATGGATGGATTATGGGTGGTGTTTTCCGATGGGTTTTATGCTGGGTTGTTGTTTTTTCTTGCTAGAGCTTCAGCGAGCTCAAAAGAAATGAAAAATGAAGAACCAAGTCAAATTCAAGGAGATAGTGATGTTTTTCTTATGAGACACAGCCAGAATACTCAGCCTCCACCAATTTTCTCTCGTTAAATTCTCGATCTCCCTTATTCTCTTCTTCAATTTTTATTCACTATTTCTCCATCTTTTCTACTATTTTTTCTCTTTTCTTTCTATGATTTTCAGTATGTATGTTCTTACTATGTGAGTGTGTGGGTATATATCACTGGTGTGTTGTGTATGCATGAAAGCTATGAGAGTGGGGATTTTCAGTGAGGGTGATGTATGTATAGAGTGTGTATTATGTGTATGTCTTTAATGAAAAGATAGAGTCTATCTCTTTATGAGTATGTTGATGGCCATTTGCTTTTGTTGTTAGGGAATGGTACAAAAAATCGAGGACCGTCTGTGTGTGGTCTCTTTTTCTTTTTGTCCCTATCTAGCTATGAAAAGAAGAGGGTCTAGGGGTACGTTGGTTTGGGGGTTTGAGGTGGAGTGATGAGTTGTCCAAATTTGATTGGGGGTTATTGTTATCAATTTGTTAATTTTTTGACAGAAAAAGTGATAAATAGGGTAGGATGTATGGGAAAGTGAGGAGAATGGATAAACTTAATTTTTTGAAGGGGAAAAATTATTTGTTTACAATAGGAACCATCCATACTACCATTCCTCCTGCTCAGTAACTTAGATTTAGGGATAGCTTTGAGTCAAGTTGAAGTGGTGAGCTTCCATACTCTGAAAGACTTTATTTCATGCTATGGAATTCTTATCATTATTGTTTATTTCTTTGGTTTTGGATTTGGCTATGGTCAGGGGCATATCCCAACTAGATATTCTTTGATTCTGGATAGAGGCTTTGTCGAACTACTATAGGTATAGGTGGTATCGGTATTAGTGTTTGCCTTAGTATTGGTATTGGCAATAGGATTGATATTGGTTGGACATGTGGTTGTGGTTATTTGGTTATGGTTATAGACTTCATTCAATGTCTTTAAATTATTATTGTTTTATCTTGTTATATGTTCAAAATTCATCCGATATAGGATGTAGTATGTTTAACAATAGGGTATTGGGGGTGGTCTCAGGTCTTTGTTGGAATGGAGATACCCGACACGATAAGACCCTAGTTCAGGTCATGTCAGATTTGTATTAGAGCCCAACATTCTTGGTCAATTGGAAGTTTAAAAAGCCTTGTCACGTATAATATCTTGTAAGGGCGTGTAGCGTGCCACACTTATAAGGGAGATGATACAAGGCATTCAGGAATGTTTCTCTTTCTTGTTTTTTTTTGGGCAGTAGAGTCTAAGGTCCTAAAATTTTCTCTAATTCCTTCTTGTATGATTTTCAAATAATTTCACCCAGACGATCTAAAGCTCAAGGAAACTACTCGGTCCTATCCGAGGATAATATTGATGGGACTTATCCTACTTATGGGGTCTAGACTCAGTTTAGGGGTCCTATTCCTACTTGCCCTCCTAGAGTTCCACCGGTCCAATTCAATCCTTCTCGAGCTCATCAAGTTTATGTGATGAATGATGAGTTTTGTTAGTCTATTCATATGTTGGCGTAGTTGGTAGCTTCTCTGTTTGAGCACGGTGCTTCTGTTACTCCATCTTTTAAGGCTATAAGGGTTTGCTAAATTTTGATGTTAAACCCTCTTGTATTCACTGGTGTTAAGGTTAAGGAGGATCCTCAAGGTTTTTTTTATGTGATGGAGAAGATCTTCCGTGTTATGCATAATACAAACATGGAGGGTGTGGAATTTATTGCCTATTAACTAAAAGATATAGCATACCAATGGTTTTAGGAATAGGAATAGACTAGGGGTGACAATGCTAAGTTATACCTTTGGGATAATTTCTTTAGTACTTTTCTTGACCACTTATTTCCTTCATAGTTGAGGGAGGGAAAGGCAGAAGAGTTTGTAAACCTGAAGCAAGGCAAGATATCAGTCAATGAGTATGCCTTAAAGTTTCACCAGTTATCGTGGTATGCTCCAGTGTTGGTTTCTAGGATGAGGGCTAGAATGAGAAAGTTAGCTTTCGGGTTATCCCGAGACTTAATTATAGAGAGTAATGCTACCTTGTTGAACAACGACATGGACATCTATAGGTTGCTTGTGTAGATGCAGCAGTTAAGAAAGAGAAGAAGAAGTAAGATGAAATAGGGAAGAGGCAGAATAAGAAGTTTAGATTTTCTGAGTAGGGTAGTGGCTCGCAGCCATGTGGTAGGAGTGGTGGAAAATGGCCCAAAAAGAAGTGTGGCAATTTGGGGTCTTACTCGACAGCTAGTTATCCCTAGCTAAAGTTGTTAGGTGATATGCATTTTCATGGTAACGATAATTTTAGGGAATAGGGTGCCTAATCTCAGGCTAGTGGGGCCCAATTCACTCTATCCTATCCTTCTTGTAGATTTTGTGGTTAATTGCATTAGGGATATTATGAAGAAAAAGACAAGTGCTTCAACTATGGTCATCTAGGGCACATGATTAGAAACTGTCATATCGGTGAGGTTGCTTATGGGGAAAACAAGGTTCCTATTGCCTCTTCTTCAGCTCCGACACCAAAAGATGCATCATCAAGCTTCGATACTAGTCGAAAAGGACTCTATGCTCTCTCTGCTTATTAGTAATTTGAGGCATCACTTGATATCGTTACTGGTTTGTTGAAACTTTTTTCCCGTGATGTGTACTGTTTACTTGATCTGGTGTTAGCTCTCTCTTATGTGACCGCATTTGTGGTTGTGCATTTTGGTGTTGATCTCGAGTGTATTTTGGACCCTTTTTTTATTTCTACCTTGGTGGGTGTCTCTATGGTTGCCAAGAGAGCCTATAGGGGTTGTGTGGTATCTGTAGAATGTCAAAGACTTTGGTGGATTTATATAAGTTTGACATAGTTGATTTCGATGTCATATTGGGGATTGATTGGTTGCACTCATGTTATGCATCCTTAGACTGTAGGACCCATAAGGCCGTCTTTAAATTCCCTAATGAACTAATTATTGAATGGGAGGGTGGTTCCCTAGCTCCTATGGGAAGGTTCATATGATATCTTAGTGGTTGGTGATTAATATCCAAGGGTGTCACTATCATAGGGTCTGGGTTAAAAATTCTAACTCAGAGGATCATTCCTTATATTTCATTCCAGTGGTGAATATATTTCTTGAGGTCTTTCTTGATGACCTTCCTGTTGTGCCTCCCTATAGAAAGACTAATTTTGAGATAGATCTTTTACCAGCCACTCATCATATTTCTAATCCCCCCATACAGAATGGCTCCATCTGAGTTAAAGGAGCTTAAGGGGAAACTAAAGGATCTTTTAGACAAGGATTTCATCCATCCTAGTGTTTTAACGTGAGGTTTACTGATGTTGTTTGTGCGTAAGAAGAATGGTTCCCTTCGTATATGTATTGATTACCGATAATTGAATAAGGCAACTGTAAAGAATAAGTACCCTTTCTAAGGATAAATAATTTATTTGATTAGCTTTAAGGTGTCTAGTTTTTATCCAAGATCGACCTTCGATCCGGGTATCATTAGTTAAGGATTAGGTAAGTGGATATCCCTAAGACTACCTTCCATACACGGTATGGGCATTTCAAGTTTTTAGTTATGTCTTTTGGATTGACTAATGCCCTAACAATATTAATGGACTTGATGAATAGAGTTTTTCATTATTTTATGAATTTTTTCATAGACGATATTCTGGTGCACTCTAAAAGTGAGGTGGATCTTATGGATCACCTCCGTATTATATTGCATACCCTGAAAGAGCAGCAGTTGTATGCTAAATATTTGAAATTTAAATTCTAATTGAACACTGTCACTTTTTTAGGTTATATCAGTTCTACTGAAAGGATCATGGTGGATACGTATAAGGTTAAAGTGGTTAAGAAATTGCCTAGACCCACGACTCCAATCAATATTTGAAGCTTCTTGGGTGTAGCTAGTTATTACAGAAGGTTTGTGGAAAACTTCTCTTCTATAGTTGCTCTGTTGACTGAGCTAACTAATAAAAAGGTGAAATTCTTATAGTCTGATGATTATGAGGGTTGTATTGAGAAGCTGAAGAATAAGTTGACTTCGGCTCCAGTCTTGACTTTGCTCGAAAGCACGGATAGATTTGTAGTCTATTGTGATAGATCCCATATGGGGCTTGGTTGCATTTTGATGTAGCATGGCAAGGTGATAACTTATGCCTCTACACAGTAGAATGTGCCTGAGAAGAATTATCCAACTCATGACTTGGAACTTTTGGTTGTAGTGTTCGCATTATAAATCTAGCATCACAATTTTTATGGAGTGCATGTGGATATCTTTTCAGATCATAAAATCCTGCAATATGTGTTTACTCAGAAAGAGTTGAACCTCAGGTAACAGAGATGGCTTGAGCTGCTCAAGGATTATGATATGAGTTTACACTCCCATCCAAGTAAAGCTAACATGGTTATTGATGCTCTTAGCAGGTTATCCATGGGGAGTCTAGCTCATGTAGATGAAGGGAAGTAGGATCTTATAAGAGATATTCACTATTTGTCTAACCTTGAAGTTCGTCTCTTGGACTTTCAGTATGGTGGTGCGTTTGTGCAAAAAGTGGCACAATCATCTCTTGGTGCAGAAATAAAGAAAAAACTAGTGTTGGATCCTATCTTAATGAGGATCAAGGGTGATGTAGGTGGGCAAAACATGATGGCCTTCGAGATTTGTTATGATGGTACCTTACGGCACCAAGGAAAGTTATGTGTTCCTGATATAGATGGTTTCTGTGAGAAGATCTTAGCTGAGGCGCATTAGTAATAGTATTCTATCCATCTCGATTCAACAAAAATGTATCTTGACCTTAAGGATATGTATTGGTGGAATAACATGAAGCGAGATATGGCTAGTTTTGTGGTTAAGTGTGTGGAGTCTCAGCAAGTGAAAGTTGAGCACTTGAGACCCAGAGGATTATATCAAGAAATTGAGTTGCCTATGTGGAAGGGAGAGGTGATCACTATGGATTTCATTACTGGTCTTCCTCGATCTTTGAATCAGTTTGATTCAGTTTGGGTTATCGTGGATAGGATGACGGAGTCTGCTTATTTTTTAAGAGAGAATTAAGCAAGGTTTTATCTCCAAGAGATTGTGAAATTTCATAGGGTGCCTATTTCTATCATCTCAGATCATGGTAAACAGTTTTCATCACACTTTTGGAGGTTGTTTTAGAAAATTTTTGGGAACCAAGGTGAGTCTTAGTACTGCTTTCCACCCACAGTCGTATGGGCAATCAGAAAGAACTATTCAGACATTGAAATATATTCTCTGAGCTTGTAGGATTGACTATGGTGGTAGTTGGTATGAGCATTTTTTTCTTATATAGTTTTCATATAACAATAGCTACCACTATAGCATTGGAATGGCTCCATTTGAGGCCTCGTATAGTTGGAGGTATAGGTCTGCTATTGAGTGGTTCAAGGTTGGTGAGGTGGAAATGCTTTATTCAGATTTGCTTCACTAAGCCATGGAGAAGATAAAGGTGATTTGGGATAGTCTTAAAGCTACCCAAAGTTGCCAGAAGTCCTATGCGGATGAGAGGCATAGTAAGTAAGAGTTTGATATTAGGGATATGGTGTTCTAAAGGTGTCTCCCATGAAGGGAGTGATGCAGTTGAGGAAGAAGGGGGAGAATAGTCTATGGTATACTGGTCCGTACTTTGTTTTGAGAAGAGTTGGCAATGTTGCATAAGAATTAGAGTTGCCTTCTAGTTTGAGCTACATTAACCCGATGTTCTATGTGTCTATGTTGAGAAAGTCTGTGGGTGATTCGTCGCAAACTATGCCTATCAAGGATATTGGTATTTTAGATATCTTGTCTTATGAGGAGGTCCCGATTGAAATATTAGGTTGGTAGGTTCGGCGATTGTGGACCAAGGAAGTAGCTTCAGTAAAGGTTCTATGAAGGAACCACAAGGTGGAAGAGGCTACTTGGGAAGCTGAAGTGGACATAAAGTCCAAGTATCTATTCTTATTTTTTGCTCTGGAAGATCATGTTTAAGGTATGTGTTATTCTTAACATCTCTGTTTTCTAACTTAGTTAAATCTAAGAGTAGAGGTGTTTGGGGTTAGATTGAGCTAGTCAATGCCTTGTTCCATCATTTGGGGATGAATGATCCAAGTGAGAGAGAATTGAAACACCTTAGTTTATGGCCCTTAGACCATATGTCATACGGTCAGGTCATGATTGGGGGTCATGGAGCCATATCGTGGACAGTGTATGGGTGTCCAACTCACTGTCTTGGTGAAACCTCAAGAGTACAAGTCGTATGTTATGGTCATGAGTTAAGTGGTCAACTCGTAACAACCTGTGGTCTTTTTGTAATTCTTAGTTGGGGGTACGTTCGACATTTCTCACTTAAAACCCTTAAGACCCCACGAACCTATAACACTTTTTTATCATTCATTCCATACTTTAGAAATTAAACATCCCCTTTACTCTCTTAAAGTCCTCTTAAGAAAAATTGACTAGGGTTTCTCCAAAGTGATCATCTAAGGGATCAAAGATCAATTTCTCTTCGTGAATCTTTGTAATTTAGGCATGGGCTCTTCCTTTATTGTTAGTTAAAGTACATGTTGAAAGCATTGTTCATGAATCATTAATGGTGGTTTGAAATTAAGGTTGAGGGTTTGAAGGCCTATTATTGAATATTATTTTCTATGATTTAAATTGTTGAGTCCATAGCATTTTTGAGTGATTCTTGAGTGATTTATGTGTTGATGTTTATATAAATAAGCATCTAAGTGTTCAAGTATGTAATTACAATGTTCAAAGGTGTTTTTAAACAAGTGTGGGTTCAAATTGATCATTTAGAATTCAACCGAGAAAACTAGTTTTACTAGCTTTCGCTAGGTGTTGTTCTAGTCTATCGTCGTGGACTCTGATGTTTTGAATGAGTTACTAATGGTTTTAATGTGTAATTATATGTGCAAAAAATTTCTAATAATGTGAAAATTTCAATTGGATCAAGCAAAGAGTCAAAATCATAAGTAAAAGATCCATGTGAACAAGCCTAGTCTCAAAATCATAAGTTAAAGATCCATGTGGACAAGCCTAGTCTTAGCTAGTGTTTTTAGTTAATATTTATGAATGTTTTGTTGTTTTAAGCTCTAATATTTGGGTTTTGATCATGTAGGATGCTTGGTGAGATTATTATGGTGATATATTGATGCTATACATGTTGTAAATTGAGTGGAAATAACACCATAATGTAAGGGATGGAAGGAGAAACACTTGGACTAAATTAGGCGTCAAGATGCACATTCCAGTGAGCCTATGTGAATTGGCCGCATTGTGAAGCTCTTCCCTTGCAATATTCAATTACCCATGAGGCTTATTCCACTCGATATCCACCGCAACATGACCCTCTCTCCACGAGATATCCAACATGATGTCGCTCATTTACCATACATGACAAAAATTACCCTTTTATAAATAGAATACTTTGCACACTTTGTAATTACCTTGGATACTTTTGGATGTCTTTAGAATCTTTAGGAGGCTGCTCAACATGAATTATGGTGTTTCTTCTTTTAATTTATCTTTTTAATGGATTTTATCTTGTATTCAATTATCTTGATCACGACTATGTCCATGAGTAGCTAAAAGCCCTATTCCAGGGTTAAGGCCAAGAATATGATTACTATTGCTTTGAATTGATATGGTTTTGATTGCTTATCATATTTGGTTGCTTGTTTATCCTTGTTTTAACTATTTTAGGATTCTAACCCTTAGAATATACATATTGTCTACCTTGTGATCTCGGCAGGGGGAATAGGAAGATAGAATGTGAGGATAGATAGAACAAGGTTCTTATCTCTTATAAAATAAGGAATTAGAATTAGCGACTGGGATATGGATATACCTAGAAACCTTGTTTGGTTCACATGTAGGATGATAGCTTCATGCATCTAATTGGATTATTACATCCCATCTCAACAATGTAGTTGTAATGTCCAAGCTAGGTAGATGATTATAGCTCGGGAGACCATGATCATGCAATAAACGCTACGAATAATGAACCAAGATAAGTAGTCTAACTAATGAAGTTCAATGGCATAGTATGATTTTTCATAAGCCTTAACCCTAGGTCTCTATCCACTTATTGTACAAAGTCATTACTTTTTCACATTAGCTATTTTACTTTTAGTTTACAACTCTAAAGCTCTCTTTGTTACTTTATCTCAATATTTGAACTAGAATTGGATAATTTATCAACACAAGTCTCTAAGGGATCGATATTCGGCTTTAATTAAGGCAACTATATTACTTGGTGAGACCATGTACACTTGCGTGTGCGCTTGGGCGCAACAATTTTTTGGCATTGTTGTCTGGGACTAGTAATTTGGCAATTGTTTTATTTTTAGTTGTATTCTTTAGAATTCTTTAGTGCGTTACACTTGGTCTTGGTTTTGTATTTGGAAAAAACAGGTTTATAGACTAGTAAGCTGGCAAGGGATAGAAATTTAGTTGAACCAAGCCCCGAACCTAAGCAACGTTTCCATCAACGAAGAAGAGAAGCAATCTTTCTCCCCTGTATTCCTCAAATTGAAGAATACCAAGATATCCTACTCTCATGGTTAAAGAACAACCAGCCCGCATGACATTTAGAGAAGTGGAAATCCCACTTCTGACAAATTTCACCTCCCCTTTCTAGAAACTGGCTACTGGAGGTAATTTTGACGTAAAGCAGAATTTGGTCCAGCTTCTGATTAGCAGTGGACAGTTTACTGAGCTTTCACATAAAGATCCACAAGTCCACCTGCATAACTTTTTGGAGATTAGTGACACATTCAACCCTACGGGTGTGTCAACTAACTATATGAGGCTGACACCACTCCCCTTTTCACTGTTGGGGAAGCAAAGAAGTGGTTGAATACTAATCTGAAAAATTCAATCACAACCTAGGACGACATAGCCCAAAGATTCCTCATTTGATTCTTCTCGCCTGGCAAGACTGCGAGACATTGCAGTGAGATTGTGTACTTCAAACAGAAGCCAAACGAGAATTTATATCATGCTAGGGAGCACTTCAAAGCTCTTCTTCTGGACTATCCACACCATCAATAGTCCAATGAGGTATTAGCTTATACTGTTGTTGAGGCACTTGACCATAGCACAAAAATTTTGCTAGATTCAGCTGGTGGTCAAGCTCTAGAGATGACGATGATAAGCTATACCGAATTGCACAAGGTAATCCTGAGTGGCATTTGGACTCAAGGAGTGCTACAAAGAAGATTGCTGGTGTGTTACAGGTGGACTATTTTATTGCCTTATCTGCTCAGCTTGCTACTCTACAAAATCTAATAAGCAATATGAAGTTGGGGATTTCATAACCTGTAGCCATAGTTAATGCAATTGAATAGAGTGTATATTGGAGTGAGGTTTGTGGTAATAGGGGGCATTCAACGACTATGTTTGCTGCAAATTCTAAGTTCGTAATATTTGTGGGCAATGATAAAAGGCCAAATTATGGGAATGTCTACAATCAAAAGTGGCAGACTCTACCACTAAACACCCTGTGGAATACCCAACAGCATTAAGTTTAGAATAATCAGGCCATAACTCAGAACAGTAATGTGGAAGAGATGCTAAATCAAATCATGGCTACTCAAACACAATTAGCAATAGATATAAAGAGCCAACAAGCAGCTACAAGGAGCTTGGATTTGCAAATTGGTCAGTTTGTAAAGGAACAAAATATCAGGCCTCAAAGTGGTTTGCCAAGTGATATAGAAAATCCTAAGCAAGTCATGGAAATCACTTTGAGCAGTGGTAAAGAGCTTAATGAAGGACCTCCATAGAAAACCAAGGAGGTAAACACAGAAGAGATTACCCCACTGGTATTTTACCAAGTTGCTAAAAATTTGAGAAAGTCTGAATACTCTAAAGAGAAAGTTTCTGAAGATGTGAAGAAAATCCCACCACTACCTTTCCCGCAGAAGCATATAAAGGCAAAGAAGGATGAATGCTTCAGTAAGTTCTTTGACATATTTATATAGCTGCACATTAACTTACCTCTTTTAGATGTTTTGCAGGGAATACCCAAGTACACTATGTGTTTGAAGGATGTGGTCACTAACAAAGTTAAGTTGCATGATGTTACAGTAACACTCACTGAGGAGTGTACTTATATAGTGATGTAGAATATGCCACAAAAACTCAAAGATCTTGGGAGTTTAACTCTCCCAATTCAAATTAGTTGTAGTGAGATGATCTATACACTGAGTGATTTAGGGGCAAGTGTCAATTTGATGCCTCTCTCCTTGTTCAACACCATAGGCCTGGGAAGCCAAGACCAAGCACGATGATACTTTAGTTAGTAGATCGGACCCTAGCCCGTCCTGAAGGAATCATAGAGTATGTCCTAATAAAGGTTGGTAACTTTATTATTCCTGGTGACTTTATTGCTTTAGATTTTCAGTCAAATAAAAGAGTACCAGTCATCGTGGGATGTCCATTTTTAGTAATGGGAGGAGCATTGATTGATGTGAGAGAGGGCATGCTCATAATAAGGTTGGTTGATGAAAAGGTAGTGTAACACCCCAAATCTGGTACCCGAAAAGCTAACCCATGACTGATATTTATACCAACATACTGCATAATATATTGTATAATGCGGAAACATGAACTGAAAGGCCATAAGGTTCAAAACTGAGACATATTATCTGATAGAAATATAACATCTGGATGGGGTATGAAATACCCAAAACAACTAAAATAACTAACTGAACGTGATATTCTAAAAGCCTCTAAACTGTCTGAATAAGAAGTTGATGGGACATATCCCCAACTAACTCCAAGTAATAAATTAATTAATGACATAACAAAGTAATGATCATATCCTCGAATGATGAGGACTCACTTCTAACTCTGATTGCTAAGAGTGGAATATTACTAGTGCTCTTGAGCTTTTATCTCTAAACCTATGTTATAAAACACCATAGCAAAAATACATCAGTACGATTGAATGTACTGGTATGCACGTGAGGCAGGCTAAATGGATAGGGTTCATATACATGAACAATACTAATAACAGACTTGATAACATGAACGTAAGAATACATGCATGACTACGTAACTGTAACTAAGATCAAGATACGACTGAATATTGAGTTCTGACTACTGAGTTTACTGATATTAATATCTGAACCGCTGATGAGTGAGAAATACTGATATTGTATTACTAATACATGAATAACTGTGTCTGGCAGTTCTAAAGCTGAATACTTATAACATGAGTTCTGCTAACTGATATAAATGATAATCAGGAGTGACTGTATCTGATAGTCTTAAATCTGATGGAACTAGCTTAGCTCCGTACTGTATTTGAGTGACTATATTTGATAGTCCTGCAAATCTATAGAACTATCTGAGTTCTATTACTGAGACTGAGACTAAGACTAAGACTGAAACTAAGACTGTGGGAAGTAATGATCTAACTGACATGCCCCATACTAAGCTGACTGGGGTCCAACCTGTAACCCCAGTTGGAAGGGTATCAGTACCGTGCCACTGGTATAGACAACTGTTGTGGGTTCAGTTCTAATCTAGTGGGTGACCCCTAGAATCAATCCTATACATTTAAATATGCTAACGGGTGATCCCTGAGTATGTCAGTCCTATCTATTGGGTGACATCTCGTACCTACACTGGCTATATAGTTTTGGAACATAGGTATATTCTCTAGGTATCTCAGTCTTATCTAGCGGGTGAGTCCCCATCCCTAGGCTCGCTCGATGCTGAATCCTACTCCTATCTAAAAGACACTAAACTGATTAATTCAACTGAACTAATACTAGTGGTATTGTTTAGCGAAGCTAAACTGATTTTATTGAGTTTCGTTGACTAACGAAATGTTACTGAGTTCTGAGGACTGACTGAGAGTACTGAAGTTACTAAGATTTCTTGGGAATATTAAGATCACTGAGATTACTAAACTACTAAAATTACTGAGATTTCCTGAGTCATATGACTGACTAAGTTTTATGGATCGTGACTTATGTGAGATTATCGTGAAAACATGACATAGCTCTAGGCACACAGCTAATGTTTCAGGTGAAAGTAACCCCAAGACTCGATGAGAAGAAACTAACAAAGCATGACTTACTTGAACACATGACCAACAACACAATTCATAATTCATCTATTGAAGCACTTCATCAAACATGTTATATGCAAAAACTTCTAGATAAATGGGGATTTCATGATATCATGCTAGTTGGGCACTTTTCCTTTACAAAGGCATTTAATCAAACACATGGTAGGCATAGTATAAGTAGACAACATTATACAACAATCAAACATCATGATTCCTCTCTAATTTCATCATCCAAGGGTTTTAATCCTAGGTTTACAAGAGCCTACATGGTTAATAATCAATTCAACATGAAATTTATCATCAAACATGGATTAGAGTTCAATTAGTCATTACCAACATGAACAATAGCAACCAACATGAAATTCATAAAGAAAATCCATAAACTTGAACTTAGAAAAGAGATTCTTGGGCTTTATAGATGAAAGGAGTCCATGAATAAACACTATTCATACCTTCGTTCTTGATTTTATGAAGTTTGGGGGAGATAAATTCTTGAACTTGAATATTCTATGAAAAATCCTAATATGTTCTTGAGAGGATTTTGAGAGAATAGAGTATATTTTGGCATAATAAAGGCTCAAATCTATGTTTTTGAGCTTATATAAGGTAGGGAAATTGACCCTTTTAACCCTAGGATACGTACTATAATTATTGTAAAAATTTCCCGATTTTGGTCCTTGACGCGATGCGCCACTATCACGCCAAGTCACTGAAACTGGACAATTGGGAATCTGTATGGTGGCGCGATGCGGAGCTATCACGTTGCCACTTTGTTTGTGACCTAGAAGTTTGGCGTGATGTTCCACTATCATGGAGCAATACTGGAAATTTACAATTGCCATTTAGGCTGGCTCCGCGATGCATTGATGGCTCAGGTGATACACTGTCTTACTAAAAGGGCTCTAACTCTTCGCCCGGGTGTTGGATTTGGGCAAATTTGGTATCAATGGAAATCTTATTCAATTTTCTACATGATAAAAAGTTATAATAATGAAAATACAACATGAATAAAAGTATTTTAATCTTTAAATAAAGTCTTTAACATTTTGGGATAATTTTAAGCTAGGAAAGAGTACGGGGTATTACAGACGGTTTTTAAGGAGTACAAACCATTAAAGAAACTATCCCCCTACAAATATTTATGCATGATTACTATTATTAAAGGATATAAGTATGGGGTGGTGGAGTTTATTCCACAAAATACCTCTTTGAACTATCTTATTCAGCAAGCCAAGCTACAACCTTCCCAGCCCGACAAAATGCAGATTGATGAGGCTGAAAATTCTAAAGTTGAAAAAGGTATTTACTTTATGAGTTTACACTCAAGAGTTCAAAAATAAATATAACGATAGCGTCTGAGTTTAAGAAATAGGATGAAGGATTATGGTTGAGTTAGAGATTGGGTCGTGCCACGATACTAAATCAGGAACTTCTTGGGAATCAATTAAAGTTAAGTAAGTAGGTTTTATTTTCAATATTTTTAGTTTTTAATTCACTAGTTTTTGTTTTTGTTGAGTCACAGGTTGATGGGAAGTCTGAGTAATAGAAAATCTAAGCTAAAGAGCATAGAGAAGACTAAGTGTGGGGTCCCCAGACCCTCTTGATGTATAAAGATGTTACTAGATAGGCCTAGAGGCCTCAAGGAATATTTCTATCTCTACTTTTAAAGTATACTTTAGGGACAAAGTAGATTTTTAAGTGTGGGGTGGGAAATTCTCATTTTTAGGAGTAATTTTAAATTTTTTATAT
Source organism: Capsicum annuum (assembly GCF_002878395.1). Taxonomy (NCBI): domain Eukaryota; kingdom Viridiplantae; phylum Streptophyta; class Magnoliopsida; order Solanales; family Solanaceae; genus Capsicum; species Capsicum annuum. Next base: position 132,041,053 of record NC_061111.1, read on the forward strand.
TAGTATTAAGTGATATGTTCTTGTTAGTGCTATATTTAATTGTAAGATGCAAGTGTTTTGTTTGTAAGAGTATGTTGATTGTGTGAATTACTACTTTAAGACTCCTAGGCTCTTGATTATGACTCTTGAACTTGTTGGTTTAATGTTGAATTCGTGCAATTGTTTGGTTAAGAGACTATGCTGATCATGCTTGAGTCAAACATATGCCATGAACGTTTGATGTGAGGCTATTGTATATTTCTTGTTTCATGTGATGCTAGATTTTGCCTGGTGTGTGTGCAAAAAAATTAAGAGAGTGGGTTTAGGAGATAATATAGGAATTTCTTTGATAGCCTTGTTTTATACCCTTCTTTTGACCTACCCTTGTACATAATACTTGTTAGCCCCATTAAGCCTTTAGCTTATTGTCTTTGGCAGCCTCATATGTAGCCTAATCCCTTCATTGATAGACCCAAATTTGATCCAAAATCTCCTAAGCTCTTAGTGAAAAAATTAATTGAGTTGAAGAGTTTGAAAAAAAGAGTTGAAAAGGTGAAAGTAAAGCCCTAAAGTGATAGTTATTGGTTTGTAAATTTGATAGGTGATGTGATTGGGAGTTGAGTAATGAAAACAATAAAAATTTGTTCAAATTGGATAATTTGTGAATAGAGAGCACTCTCATCACATTGTGCGAATGATCTTAATGGGATGGGGTAAAACAAAAGATGTGTGAAGGTAGTGGAGGTGAGAGTTGGTTGTTAGAGATTGGTCTGAATTGCATAATGTGATGTATTAAAGTGCTTAGGTAATATAGCCATGATTACTGGCCAAAATAGTTCCTACCCATCCTTTATCCTACATTACAACCATTAAAGACCTATTTGATCCTAAGTTTCATTATTCTAATATTAGTGGAATACTGCACTAAGGGAAAGCCTATGATTCATTATGTGTAACTTGTGAATTCCTTGTGAGAATGAGTGTAACTTGATTCTTGTACCTATTGTCTTATTAATTGTATTTATATGAGTGGTTATGAGTAACTCTCTTATTATGAGGGCACATATTTGATGACAATTATGTGAATTGTATGATGGCTTTAATTGAACAATATGCATGAGTTTGACAATTGGATGAGTCAATTCTTTAGGCTAGGATGTTTTGAAGTTGTATTCTTTAGCTTTCAATTGTGTACGTACCATTCTTAGGGTAGAAACTTGCATTATGTGTATTCATTATAGTACTAGCTTGAGTGTGTTGCTCGTAGTATAAGTGTAGAGTATCCTCATCTTATGATTCTTCTATTAAAGAGTTGTTTAAGGATGAACAAGGCTTTAAGTGTGGGGTGGTGATGTTGGGTGTATTTATGCACTTTAGTGTTGCTTTCCTAGCTTATTTAACCTTGTTTTGAGGACTTCTTGAGTGCTTTAAGTGTTTCTGTTTATAAATATATGCATCTAAGAATTGAATTATGTAATTACAATGTTCAAAGGTGTTTTCAAATAAGTGTGGGTTCAAATTGATCATTTAGAGTTCAATCGAGAAAACTAGTTTTACTAGCTTGTGCTAGGTGTTGTTCTAGTCTATCATGGTGGATTCTGATGTGTTGAATGCGTTCCTAATGGTTTTAATGTGTAATTATATGTTTAAAACTTTCTAATAATGTGAAAAGTTCAATTAAATCAAGCAAAGAGTCAAAATCATAAGTTAAAGATCCATGTGGACAAGCCTAGTCTTAGCTCGTGTTTTTAGTTAATTGTTATGAATGTTTTGTTGTTTTGAACTCAAATATGTGGTATTTGATCATTTAGGATGCTTGGTGAGTTGATTATAGTGATATATTAATTCTGTACAAGCTGTAAATTGAGTGGAAACAACACCACAAGGCAAGGTATGGACGGAGAAACACTTAGACGAAATTAGACGTCAAGAGTCACATTCTAGTGAGCCTACATAAATTGGCAACATTTTAGAGCTCTTCCCATGAGATATTCAATGACCCACAAGTCTTAGTCCACGCGATATCCATCTCTATGTGGACCATTTCTCATACACAGCAAAAATTCCCCCTATGTAAATAGAACACTTTGCACACTTTGTGCTTACCTTAGACACTTTTGGACGTCTTTGGGAGCTTGAGAAGGCTGTTCAACATGAATTAGGGTTTTTCTTCTTTTACTTTAGCTTCTTAGTGAATTTTATCTTATATTCAATTATCTTGATCATAACTATGTCCATGAGTGTCTAAATTTCCTATTCTGGGGTTAAGATCAAGAACATGATTACTATTGATTTGAATTGATAGGGTTTTGATTACTTATCATAGTTTGTTGTTTGCTCATACTTGTTTTAACTATTTTTAGGATTCGCGACCCTTAGAATATACATATTGTCAAACTTGTGATCTTAGGAGGGTGACCCTTAAAATATACATATTGTCGATCTTATGATCTCGAAAGGGGGAATAGAAAGATAGAACGTGGGGATAGATAGAACAAGGTTCTTATTCTTTTATAAAATAAGGAATTTGAATTAGCGACTAGGATAGGGATATACCTAGAAGCCTTGTTTGGTTCACATGTAGGATGATAGCTTCATGCATCTAATTGGATTATTACATCCCTACTCGACGATGTAGTTGTAGTGTCAAAGTTAGGTAGACAATTAGAGGTTGGGAGACCATGATCATACGATAAATCCTATGAATAATTAGCCAAGATAAGTATTCTAACTAATGAATTTCAATGGCATAGTATGATTATTCATAAGTCTTAACCCTGGGACTCTATCCATTGCTTGTCCAAATTCATTACTTTTCCACCATAGTTACTTTACTTTTAGTTTACAACTCTAAAATTTTCTTGGTTACTTTATCTCAGTAGTTGAACTAGAATTGGATAGGTTGTCAACATAAGTCTCCGAGGGATTGATGTTCGACTTTAATTAAGGCCACTGTATTACTTGGTGAGACCATATACACTTGTGTATGTGCTTTGGCGCATGCATGTGCTTTGGCGCAATAGTGCATGCGACTAACATGGATTGGTACCCTTCCAACAGGGGGAGACGGAGCCATACAACCCATAGGTGCCTTTATGTCAAAACGGGATACACAGTTTAGGACTAAAAACGATCATGTTTTATTTTCCTTGCCCCTATCCCGATATCATGTATATATATTTATATAAATGGTGTGCATGTGACTTATGACTATTTTTTCTAATTGCATATATTTTATCCATTTCCTTAGGTTGCATGCCAGTACTCGCAGTACTGGCCATCCCCGGATGCTACATCATTTCATGATGTAGGTTCTGAGGGCTTTGCTTGTGACCTTGTGCAGCGTTAAGTGCTTTGGTAATCCAACTTGTCAGTTGTTGGAATGGTGAGCCCTCCATCCTTCAAAAGTACTGGACTCTCTCATAGTTTTCACTTATCATTTTAGTACTTTTAGATTTTCTTTGTCCTAGTCGGGGGCATATCCCGAATTGATTTGTATATTTTGGATTAGAGGATTTTATGGACAGTGTTAGGATGTTATTGTTGATTTGGGATTTGACTTCCAAACTTACTCTTTTGATTTTCTATCTCTTTTATTACATTAATTGACATTTGTTGTTTAATATTATTCTTTTGTGTTGTTGAGGTAAGGCTAAGGGGGTTATCTTTAGCCTTAGGTGGTTTGGGATGCCAATCACAACCAGGCCCTAGTTTGGTATACATAAATATATATATATATATATATATATATGTGTGTGTGTGTGTGTGTGTGTGTCTGTGTGTGTGTGATTAATTATTTTTTTATGATCAATTTATTCTAATAGTTCCTTTTCAATTAATGACATAGGTAATCTATTCTATCTACCAGAAACATTAAATTAAGTTAGAATAATATCAAATAAAGTTAGAATAATAAAATCTAGTTCAAGAATTTGATAAGTTAATATAATGATATCAAAATGGAGTTTCCCTCCTTCATTAGCTTCATGCAATTCTTGAAATTTTGAAGAATAAACCAAAAAGTAATGTTTTTTCCATTGTAATTTCAAGCAAGAAACAATGGTAAATCAACAGTACGTTTTGCGCACACACGAAGTGAAAAAAAGACAGAATAAAAATAATTAAATAAATAATAGAATTTATAAGGAAAAATATATATAAGGTGAATGATAATGTGGCACAAATTATTAAGAGACAATCAAGAAAGTATTGTTTCCATAAGAAACGATTCCTAAACTCTGTTTCACTCCCCTAAAATACAACGTTACTATGTTAAATTATTCTACATCCTTTTTACATATTTTTAAAAATACTTACAAGTAAATAACTATAATTTTTTTACTAAGTATGTAAATGTACATTTTTAAGAAAAATGAGGTGCCAATATTTTTGGGTCCCTAGCCATTGATTTAATGGCCTTGAGGTTAAGACTGCCCTGCACAACAATGATCTTGAAATAAACTTGATCCTAGTCCGACACTTGGTCCACAGTCCAAGTGTCTTTCTTTGGAGAAAAATAAATGTTTTAGCTAATTGGAATGTTTGTGAATGGATGAGTTCCCTTTCAATAAATAGACTTCATTAATAGATATAGAACTGGAAAAACAACTCTGAATGGCCTAACTTGAAAATAGATACCCTAATACTGAAAAAACCCTAATATCGGTGCATGCAATCACCTATGTACATTCACTGAATTACATCCAATATGACTATTACTTCTGGTGCAGCTGATCCACTGAATGAATCTTTGACAAAGAAGCAACTAGAAGTAGAGAGGCAATAAAGTGTGGCACCCAAATATGCAGACCTACTAAAAATTAAACCCTACATGCAAGATGGTACTGGGGTGTCCCAATTAAACTAGTAATAATGGTGCATGGAGAATCAACGTTGACATGGAAATCATCAGAAGTGAAAGCATTAATATTACAAGAGAATCTATAGTATGCTTGTCATTGGTAAGTCTCTTATGGTATACCGGAGGTTAGTGCTTTACGCAAAATTATCCATAATCAATGTGGCATAAAAGGAGATTGTATAATAGGGGTAACGGATTCAAGACATATTTTGATTAGATTAAGTCAGCTGGAGTACTATGTGAAATTATTATCAACAGTGGCTTATAATATTAAGGTTAATGAAATGTACTAGAAAATGAGAACTCTCAAATGGGACCCCTAGTTTGAATCGGATGTTGAAACAACCATAGCCATTGCATGGATTTCCATGCCAAACCTACCACCAAACTTTTTTTCCAAGGAAGTAATATTCTCAATTGCATCAACAATTGGAAAGCCTTTAATGGTAGACATTGCTGCGAAAAACCACAAAAGGCCTAGATATGCTACAGTGAAGATTGAAGTTGATATATCGGCTAAGCTACCTCAAAAAGTGTATATCAATGAAGAAGATGATATAAGTGGAGCGATTAAGTCAAAATGGGTCAGTATATAATATGATCACATGCCAAAATATTGTAAGGAATGTTGTTTGAAAGGGCATGAGCAAATTACTTGTTGGAAGATTCATCAAGAGATATATGATCAGATTCATGGTTAAAGAAAGGGAAAAGCAATTAGGGAGGAAAAAGTAACAGAGAAGGAACATAGTCAAATATTGATGGGTTGTTTCATATTTTTTTTGTTATCTGGTTTATTATTGATGGGTTTGGGCCAGGTCTTAATTTTGGGCCTGGCCTTTATTTGTATTGAACACTAAATCTCTTTATTTAATAAATGAGTTGTTAGCCTGGTTTTGGATTAAAAAAAAAATACCAAGAACATGGTCAAAAGGAGGAGCGAGTTTTGAATGATGCAGAGTTGGCCTTGGTACAATATGAAAATAATAAGAAGAAGGAAATGATTTTAGAAAGGGTGTTACCAATAGCAATGGAAGCAGGCAATTTGATAGAGATGATAAATAGTAAAAATACAGATTTGGATCAACAAAATCTGGTGGATAATATTGAAAATGCTGCACTTGAAGGGGACCTATCTCCAGATCAAACTCAATCTTTAAATGCAAAGCATGGGAGAAAGCACAAGAAAAATAAGAAGATTAGTGCAACTATAATGTAGACAACGAGTCACATGCTTAAATCATTATCAAAATGAATGCTTCAATTTGGAACAATTGATCTATAAATACATAGAAAGCATTCACAATATTGATTACAATGCATAGAAGATCTCATTTCTGTTTCATTTGTTTGATGGATCCTTTATAGGAGAGTCAAAGTATAGAGGAATATAAGAGGAGATTAGGAATGAAACGTGCAATAGTAAATTGCAATGAAAAAATATGGGTATTTATGGATACTTTTATTCAATATAGCATTATTAGGGATAAAGAGCTGCTACTTACTCTTAAGTTAGAAAATCAGAATGAGGGGGTGGAAGTATTTGTCACTCTGGTATATGCAAAGTGCAGTTAAAGTGAAAGGTTGATATTATAGAAATCCTTAGGGGATCTAGAAAATATGATACAACATCCATGGTTAGTTTGAGGTGACTTTAATATAATCAGATCTGAGAAGGAAAAACTTAGTGGATTACCTGCTATAGTGGATGAGACTGATGATTTCAACCATTGTATCAACATATGTAATCTAGAGGAATGTACTTTCAAAGGAAGTACGTTCACATGGAGGAATGGAAGAATAGATGCTGACCTTATTTTTAAGAGGCTGGACAAAGTGCTTATCTATGACAAAATGCAAGATTTGTTCCCAGTCTTGGAAATGGAAAATCTAGTCAGAAGTGGTTCTAACCATGCTCCTATGCAGTTACATTTTAGCAGATCCATGAAGCAGCTAATTAGACCTTTCAGATTTCCTTATTTTTGGCTAAAGAAAGATTTTTTTATGTAGGTTATTAAAGAGAATTGGTTGACTGATTATGAAGGGAATCCTTTAATCAAATTTTACTAAAAGCTTAAGAAAAATAAGGTTGCATTGAAAAAATAGAGTAAACAGACTTTCGAAAATATTTTCCTGGAGATTGCTACTCTGGAGGAAGAAATTAAGGTTAGGGAACAACAGTTTGTACAGGATCCATCACGTATCAATAGAGCTAATCTATCATAATCTCATACAAAATTAGCTATGCAGTTGAAAAGAGAAGAAGAATATTAGAAGCAGAAAGCAGGTTTTGAGTGGTTTAAGGATTGAGAAAAGAACACTAAGTTTTTCCATATTGTAGTTAAAGAAAAAAGACCTAGGTTAAGAATCTAAAGAACTCAGGATTCAGATGATAATTGCTTAGATAAACAGGAAGACATATCTAAGGTAGTTGAGTATTTATTTCAAAAACAATTAGTAAAATAAAAGAACTTTGAAGACTTCTCAATGTTAGATGAATTACTAAGGATGGTGACAGAAACCCAGAATGAAGAGTTGAAAAAGATTCCAACAAAGGAGAAAGCACATAATGCAGTCATGGGGTTAAACTGAAATAGTGTAGGAGGACCAGATGGCATGACTGGGGCATTCTACAAAGATGAATGGAATATTATTTTAGAGGATCTGTATCTGATGGTAATAGCTTTTTTTTGTGGATTTGAACTGCCAAGATTTATCACTCACAAAAATTTGGTATTATTACCAAAGAAGTTGGTCGTAATTACTTTTCAGATCTTAGGCCTATATCCCTTAGTAATTTTGTGAATAAAATTTTTTCAAGAATTATTCATGAAAGGATTAAGGGCATCCTTCCTTTTATCATTTTTGAGGAACAATTTGGTTTTGTTCAAGGAAGGAGAATTGCTAAAAATATTCTAGTGGTTCAGGAGATTGTTTCAAAAATCAAGAAAAGGAAACTTAATATGATAAAGGTATATGATAGGGTAGAATGGTTGTTCTTAACGAAAGTATTAAGAAGGATTGGTTTTAGTGAATATTTTATTGATATAGTGTTCAGACTCCTGGCGAATAATGGGTATTCCATTTTGCTAAATGGACAGCCAAAGGGATTTTTCAATAATTCTAGAGGTCTTAAATAGGGTGATCCTCTTTCACCTACACTTTTTATTAATGCAACAGAGGTGTTATCAAGAAGTTTGAGGAAGATAACAACTAAAAAGAAATTCAAGTTCTCTGGAATGCCTAGAGGGAGTCCTCAAATCAATCACCTAGCTTTTACAAATGATATGATTATCTTATGTAAGGAAGAAATTGGTACTTTGCAAATGGTGACAAATATTCTAGAGAAGCATGAAAGGGTTTCTGGTCAGAATATTAACAGAGACAAAAGTTCCATATATTTGCATCACAGTGTGTCTAATGGTGTAGTAGTGATGGCAAAAGTTGCTACAGGGATCTTAAGGAAATAGTTTCCTTTCAACTACTTGGGGTGCCCTATTTTTTATAAGAGAAAGAAAAAGGTGTACTATCAGTAAATCATGAGCAGAATCAATTCTTAATTGCAAGCATGGAAAGGGAAATTATTGTCTTATGGAGGTAGAGCAATACTTATTAAACATGTCTTATAAAGCATTCAAATTCATTGCCTATCAGTGATGAATCCCCCCAAGAATGTTCTAATCACTATCAAAAAAACTTACTAAATTTTTTTAGAGTAGTATTGTGGAGGAAAGAAGAAGACATTAGGATTCTTAGTCAATAATATGTTATCTAGAAGATGAAAGGGGACTTGGTTTTAGAAGAATTCAATATGTCTTAACAACTCTCTTCTATAAGTTGTGGTGGAACTTTAGAACCAAAGAGATAATTTAGACTGAATATATGTTTAACGAGTATTGAAAGAAGTTACATCCTTAGAAGGTCTTGTGGAAAGAAGGAGAGGGATCTCAGGTGTGGTAAAATATATTGCAAGTGAGAGATTTAATTGATCACCTTATTATATGTAAAATCAGAAGGGGAGATTCCCATATATGGTTTGATTACTGGGGTGGTTTGGGTGATATGTACTCAATTATAGAGGAAAGTAGGGAATAGGATGATAATTTTCAATGTGTTAGTGATCTAATGACAAATGAGAGATGGAATGAGGAGGCTTTGAAGAATATTTTTCCTAAGGACATAGTTCAGCATGTAAGGTGTAAAATAAGGGAAAATGAGATACAAGATCAAAGAGATAAGCCAGTATGGATTTTTAGAGTAAAAGGAAATTTCACCGTAGGATCTGTATGGCAATATTCAGGCAAAGGGGGGAATCTAATGAATTTTATAAAAAACTTTGGATAAAAGGGTTACCTTTTAAAATAGTTTTTTTTATGTGGAGAATGTGTAAAGAAATGATTTTTGTAGATGACACATTGAGAAGATAGGGGATTCATGGTGCTTTGAAGTGTTGGTGTTGTCAAAATCCAGCATAAGAGACCATCTCACATGTGCTATTGAGATTAGTTTCAGCTAACAGGACATGGTCCTATTTTTCTTCTTTTGTATGAATAAATATACAAGGAAGTAGTCTAAGAGATAAAATTGATGCTTGTTGGAATGCTCAAGTAAAACAAAGGGAGAAGGCTTATTACAGAGCAATTCCAGCAATCAAAATGTGAGAAATTTGAAAAAAAAACACAAAGAATCATGAAGGAAAAAATATAAGTGTGCATAGATTGATTTTCAATGTTACAAGACACTGAAGGATGTTACTGAAGGTGAGGAAACCAGCGCTGTACTTTTCAATGGATTGGCCAACAATCCTAACTCAACTCAGTCAGCTAGAACCTAGAGTTGCAGATAAGTTTGTACTTTGGGAACATCCAGAGCAGGGTTGGAGTAAATATAATATAGATGGAGCTTCAAAGGGGAACCCGGGAAGCAACTCTTAGGCATTTTGTTTAAGGGTTGAAAAGGGGATCGAATGCATGTAGAAGGAGCAGTAATGGAGGATACATATAATATGGTAGCAGAAGCAAAAGAAATAATGCAAGCAGTTTCTCACTATAGTCATTCAGGGCAAGATAAAATCATCATCCAAACAGATTCACTGGCAATACAGAGATTCTTAAGTCAGGAATGGGGTGCACCATGGAAGATAGAAGATACAGTGGAACAAATAAAGAGTATGTTACAAAACATGCAAGTACAAATAGGGCATATCTTCAGGGAAGACAATCATCTTGTAGAGTACTTAGCTAATCTAGTATTTGACAAGTAGAAGTTCATATTCACATGTTTCAGTCAACTACCAGTACCAAGAAGGAAGATGCTTAACAGTGACAAATAATGCCCATATCTTAGGATAACACTAGCAAAAAGATAAGGGGACTGGGAAGGCTACAACATAGTCTTTCATATTCAGAATATTTACAATCTTTAAGGAGTTTAAGAAAAAAGTGAAAATATTAAGTTGCCTATGTACAATAGCCATCAAAAAAGGAATTTTAGTGGATCAGAGGTCACCAAGTCAGATAAATTTTAAGCGTCTAAGGTACTTTCACTTCTTTAACTATCAGTCGATCCAAGCATCCCTTTATCTCCATCCCTATTCTAGCTACAAACGAAGAAGAAGCAAAATCTTAAAAGAGATGCACAGTTCAAGATCTGAGCTCAAGAGTGCAAGCAGCTTACTTGAAAAAAGAAGCAAGGCTCAGAAGACGAGACCTATTGGAGTAGCATCGAAAATTATTGACCACAAACTGAAGAGTTCATCTAAAAATCCAAGTAACAAGGAGCAAAAAAAAGAGAATCGATGAGGATAAGCTAAGTAAAAAAGGAAGAAAAATACTTATGAAAGCTGGAAGCTACATCTTAAAACAACAAGGGAAGGATGTTTATCACCCACAGCTGGAGAAGACGGAAATGAAGATTGAAGATGATGTCCATGGTGGAGGAGGCAGCGAAGTAGAGAGCTCAGGTTTCTAGCTCAATTTGGAAACTCTACTCATCTTATATGAGTATTATGGGTCGAGTCAGAATACTTTGGGCTAGTCCTTTTGCTATGTAGATGGGTCAATTTTATTTGGACCATTTGAAAATTTTGTAGACTTTGTAATGTGGATTATAATGATTTAAATCATTAATAAAATCACAAATTAAACCAAAAAAAAAAAAGAACTACAAAATTAGCACAAATAGAAAAAAAAGTAAAATAGGGATAAGTGTGGCCAAAAAACTTCTATTGTCATTATTAAGATTAGATCTCGTAGAAATTCTAACTCGCACCTTTCACCTCTAACTTATCAAAATATTAACATTAATTCACATTTTAGCCACACGAAGATTATACTAAATTTAACAATTAAAACACACCATGATCTCCGAAAAATAAATTAATCTACACTTTGATATTTCTTCTTAATAAAATATTATATATTCAAACAAAAAAATTACACACGCAATTTCAAAATTTAATAGAAATATTTAGGAAACCTCTCCTCGCATTTGGCTCAGAGAGGCTTTGAGCTAAAAGTGACATAAGAGTTTGAAAATGAGATGTAGGTGACTCAAGTATTAATAATTGAGTGAAGGTGACAATTACTTTATTATGGATTAAAAAAGTTGAGAAAATTTAAAAATAACCCATAAGTTTTTAAATTTATACTTTAATTCAAATGTTTGTTAATATAACAAAAATGGAGAGAAAAAGGCGTGTTTCACTCTCTTCTCATCTGTTGTTGTTTTCTCTCTCTTCGTGATTTTCATTGTTCATTGTCGCTACTGCTTTATTCATCTGCTTTTTCTTTTTGTTGACCATTGTTGTTGTTTTACCGTTACTGCTGCTACTTAGCCAATTTTTTAGGTGAAATTTTATTTCTTACATTACTTTCTACTTTGTCATTACTTCATAGGTGACTTTGCGAACCAAAACTATGATTTTTAAATGATACTGCTACTGCTGTTTTTTAACAATGGATAGAACCCATTCATGAATACAACAAAAGAGCCCATAATTTAAGCAGATCAATCATTCTGTTGCAACAGATAAATATTCTGCTGCAACAGAAGACTCGTATGCTGGATTCATTTTTATGGTCTTATAGTGTATGTAACATGAATCAAATAGATGGGTAATCTATTGCAACATAACAATTATTTGTTGCAACAGTCTAGTTATCTATTGCAACCAATGTAATACTTATCTGTTACAACAGATAAGTAATCTATTGTAATAGGATATTTGTTTGTTGTAACAGATAATAATTTTATTGCAACAGATAAGTAATCTATTTGGAACGACACAATACAACTCCTGCCATAAACCCAACAGATGAATAATTTTACTATTGCTACTGGATTCAATTTTTTCCTTAACCGTCGACATGTTTGTTGAGAAGAAGAAAGAAATAATAAAAATTAAATAAGAATTAAAACGTCATGGTCAATTAAACATAATTTTTAGAGTAAACAAAAATAAATATCATATACCATAGTTATTTCAATGTTGTGACTTTCTGATTATATAATAAATAAATAATTTTAAAAAATATATCTTTAAAAGCAGAAATAGTGAATAGTTACGATCAGTTATTAAAATTAAATAATCATTCTTTTACGGTTTAAATTGAGTTTATCATATATTTTTTATTATTTATTTATGAACCATTTTTATATTAAATATTTGGGAAGTCATGACTTTTCACCCTCTCAATAACAATAATCCTTTTTTATTAATAACTATCTATTGCAATATATGATCCATCTGTTACAACAGATTAACCATCTCTTGCAATATATGGTTCATCCATTACCATAAATGCTCAATTCCTACTTCCAACCGTCGACATGTTTAGAATAAGGAATAGAAAGAACAAAAATTAACTATTAAATAAGAATTAAAAATTCAAAGTCTACCAAACATAGATTTTTGAATCCATTATATACAAATATATACAATAAGAAAAACATACACTTGGGTAGATCTGATATAAAATAAAAAAATACATATGCTAAAAGAAAAAACACAACCTAATTACTACTACTACTACTACTACTACTACTACTACTACTACTACTACTACAAATCTAGATCATCCATATCTAGAAGTGGAATAGAATGAATGAGTAAAGAGGACCTATTTATAAAGAATCAAATTCGAATGAGTTAGTCAAAAATCCACGAATGTTCACCCCTTTTTAAATAAAAATGGTGAATTTTTGAATATACAAATTAAAAAAAGGATCTAAATACGACATTTCATCTTTAATGTATTTCGAAAAGAAAATAAAATTGCTTTAAAATAAATCTAACGGATGGGTAATCTGTTGCAAAATATATTATATCTGTTTGATAATTTACAATATATTGATAATCTATTGCAATAGATTGATATATTTTTTTGATTTTTCTAATAGATAAGTCATATGTTGCGACAGATTGATCATCGATCATAACAGATTTCTATAACTATTTTATAATTTTAACAAATGTGTCATCTGTTTCAACAGGTTAGTCATCTGTTTATTCAAATTAATCCATAGATGGGTTAGAAAGAATAAAGTGCATGCAGATGGATGGATCCACTTTCATGTGTTGGAGTTATGTATTACTGATAAGGTCATTGGGACAACACACATAAAGTATAATATTTTTGTGAATCCAGTTTTTAACTGATTAGGCATTGATTATTCAAACAAGAGCCTGCATTGTACAATTAAGTTTAATAGGATTGAATTGATATGGAGAGGGATCATAAAGATGATGTTGATATTCTGTTATGAATTGTTGACGGTTGTTGCTCATGTTTATGTGTGTTAATTTTTTAGAAAGGATCAATATTTGGTATCATTGTACAGATCTAATAGCGCTTGGACTTAACTTTAAGTGTGCATTGGACTCTGAGAAGGCCTTCAACGCCTCGCACTACATCAAACAAAAATTGAAAATCAATAGAAATTCCCCTGGCCCAAATTTATATGGAAGGGTTGTTCGAGAAGATAATTATAAACCAGAAGGATTGGTAGGAGAATGCCTGTAAGGAAAAGAGGAGTTGATGAAATATTATATCATATGAGAGCTAATTGAAGTGGAAATTTAGGGTGGCAAGGAACTTCTAGCAAATCTGGCCAATGAAACTGAATTAAACATGAGAAATCTGAATCAAGTGCAAATATGAAAGTGTATACAGCAGTGAAAATTTGTCTGTTGTCTCGCTCAAAGAAAAATAATATAGATGGACACTTTGCTAGGGATCTACAACTGGGTATCATGGTCAGGATAATCACCTGCATAGGAAATAATAGAACACCAAGAAAGTAGCTTTCTATACACCGATGATTGTAATGATATACAGTAAGTCAAGAAAACTTACGCCAAGAATAGCTACAGTTAAATAAGGAATCTAAGTGAAGGGAGCAATTTTTGAATTTTAGATTGCATCCCATGCCTTCTTGTTTGTGGTTCTGATTAGCTCCACTACTATTGACCTGATCGGAACAACAAACAAGATTGAAAGGTAGATTGAGTATCATTACTTCCTTAGTAATATGCAATATGGATATAATTGATTGTGTTTTCTAGATTTAGCATGCTTTCAACATATCTTGGAGCAGATTAGCTATTTATTGTAGTATATGAATCCCAATAATTTTTAAGTTTGCCTCCAGCTTACTGATTTGGTATTCAAGCTTGTCGTTTCCGTCCTTAAGGTTAGTATAGAGTTCTTGGTCTTTTGTGAGCTCGTCAATGAGGAAAACTTCTTTTGAAGTTGTAACATTATAAAAGGCCTTCAGAAGTCTTCCCAACCACTTTCTTCAGAAGTCTTAAATGATACATGGAGGGTCGTTATACTTGTTTTAGGTTAACGTGTTGATGCATGATACGCCTAAATTACACCTCTCTTACGAGAGAGTTAACGGTCGCTGTCAAATATAGAACCCAACCAGGTTGGGTGTCGAATCCCACAGGGAATACTGTGTTACTAAGTACTGTAGTTGTTAATGAACTGTTGGTCAGAGGTTCCTAAATGGGGGTTTTGGAGTCACTCACATCCTTGCTTGCAATTTCAACCAAACCAGCTATGGTCTCCATAAAAGACATATCCTTAACTGGTACATCTCGCTTATCTTTATAGAATACATCAACAATCAAGAAGACACTCATCTCCTTTTGTTGTTTCATAGACCGACATACTTCAAAGCTAACTTCTTTCTCATTGAGCCTAAATTTCAGCTCATTCAGCTCCATGTGAACTAACACCCTTCCAGTTGCTAAGAATGGCCTGCCCAAAATTATGGGTACTTCAAAGTCCACTTTCCAATCAAGAATTAGAAAATTGGTAGGAAATAAAAAATCAGTAACTTTTACAAGTACATCATGTAGAATTCCAATCAGGCTTTTTACTAATCTATCCGCCATTAGAAGCCGCATATTAGTGGGCGTAGGATCTCCCAAACCCAATTTACTGAAAACCGTCAATGGCATAAGATTAATACTTTCCCCAAGATAACAAAGGGCCTTTTTAAAATTTAGCAATCCAATCGTACATTGAACAGTAAATTCTCCCGGATAAGCTTTCTTCTAGATAATAGATCTTGTAGCAATAGCACTACAATGATGAAGATTCTCTACCGTTTCATAGCTCACAGTCCTTTTCTTTGTCAATATGTCTTTCATAAACTTATCATATCCGGGCATCTGTTCCAGTGCTTCAACTAAGGGCACATTCACTATTAACTGCTTCAACATAGCCCTGAATTTGCTAAACTTGCCATCATCTTCTTTCTTCTTTAATCATTGTGGAAATGGAGGTAGCGGCCTTGGCATTTTAGTTGAAGCAACTTTTACCTCTTTTCTTATGACTTTCTCCACATCACTAACATGTTTCATCTTAGTTGGTTGTTCAACTTCCGCACTCTTCTTTTTTGAACCTCCCAACTCCACAGGCACTACTGGAGATTCATCAATCATCTCCCAATCTATTTCAACCTTATCAGTATAAGAGAAAGCTCCCAAACCTGGACTAGATAACATCTTACCGCTCCTAGTGTAATGGCCATACACGATCCATCAGTCCTCGGATTCTAAACTGTATTACTTGGTAGAGTCCCATTCTTTCTTTGGTTGAATACTGCAGATAATTGGATCATCTGCTGCTCCAATTGTTTAATAGCAACTGAGTGTGAATTTATAAGTTGACTTATGGAAGATACGTCACTATTTATTGTAGTCACCCTAGAATTTTTCGCCTCAACTCTCTTTAATACTTTCTCTATCATGTCCTCCATAGACATTTTGCCTGAACTGGTGGAAGCATTATCACAGCTTCCAGGAGGTACATACAGTCCACTCCTGTTACTTTTATTCTTCCAATATCCTCGATGGTTCCAACCTTGGTTTCCTTGGCCATAATCTCAGAAACCCATCTGATTGTTCAAGTAATTGGCTTCTTCCTCAGGATCGGAGTCAACCCTTCCCTGTGATGCTATAGCTTTAACCTTCTCTGTCTTTCCTGATAATAAATACTTAGTGAGAAGGTCCATCTGTGTTTTCATGTGAGCCATATCCTTGTCACACTCTTCTTCTCTTCGTCTCTGTTCTGCAGTCGTGCCAATAGATACAGTAGAGCTTGCTACCTCAGAATCCCTGGTAGGCCAAGCTCTACTCTGCTTTGTCATACGATCTAACATGTCATATGCCTCATGAAAAGTAAGGTCCATAAATGACCCACCCGCAGCATTATCTACCACTGGCTTAGTCACCGAATTCAAAGCCCTATATAATATCTCAATCAAGTGGACATTGGTCATTTGATAATTTAGGCACCGCATCAGCTTCTTCTTGAACCTCTCCTAATTCTCGTGGAGAGCTTCAGTTGGAAGCTATCTGAAATTGCTTATCTCATCTCTCAATTGTGCTCTCTTGGACGGCTGAAAGAATCTTTCTAGGAAAGTGTCTTTCAGTTGCCTCCAATTGGTAATAGAGTTGGGAGTTAGCCCGTTTAACCATAGAGTTGCCTATCCAGATAGAGACAATGGAAATAAATGCATTCGGATCACATTCTGTCCGACCCCTAGATTGTCAAATGATTTGCATATTGAGATAAAATTAATCAGATGCATATTCGGATCATCGCCTGGAAGTCCACCAAATAACCCTTTGAGTTACAGTAGTTGGATCATAGTGCTAGTAATATTGAACTTGGCTCTGGGTGCCAAGGGCGGAGGAATAATAGCCCTTGTGGCACCAGCCCCATCTAAGTCGTCATCATCATCCTTAAAAGTAACTTGCACAGCTCGACTTTTGGGTCTCATCCTATCTTGACGATCTCTGTTGACATTCCTATTCACTGGTGTAGCCACTTCATCTGTACACCTTGGATTTAATAACTCATCATCACCCAGGTCCTCATCATCAAGATTTGGTACCCGACCTGGGTTATCAGCATTCTGTTGATTTACTTGAACAGCTGCCAATGCAACTAATCTAGCCTGCTTCTATTGAGCAGCTATTCTTTCAGGGTCTCGTTGTGCATTCATTCTGCCAATGAGATGTGGTTCAAGATTTATAGGTAATAATGGGTGGCCCGATCTCCGCGTATTTGGCATGCAATACACTCAACTTGATCAAAACAAATACAACAAACAAAAAGTAAAATTTTCAAAATATTTGACTAAAAGGTTGACTAACATACACAACTTAGTCGACAAGTTAGGGTTATGTCCACCTTGTAGCTTTTACTTCTCTATTTACTATGAGTAATAAGGATTTATACATGCATGCACTTATAGAGAGATGTATTCTAATTCTAAATCCAAGTGTTTCTCAACCATCAAGGATTTATTCACCTTAGTTCTCTAGAATCCAAAGTGTACAACCAATCATACGAACTCTCCAAGTAGTTAATCCTGCTAAGGCATTAACGTGTAAAATAGAGGTTAGAAACCCTATTTTCTTGTCACTACTCTCTTTTCCAAACAGTGACTTTTCTATAAAATAAGTTATTGCTATAATGGCACATTTCCTATGTTTGCAACCACGAGAATTCAATCATAACGAACAGAGTAATGATATACGTGAATTAACACATCATAAATTCAAAAACCCATAGCAATATAGAGAATACTACAAGGTTTCCATAACCCTAACAAATAAACTTAGCTACTCATGAATAAAATGGAAATTACAATAGAAATATTTATCGTACCAAAACTTAGAATGATCTTGGTGGAGAAGATGAATAGTGAAAATAAGAGAGAAAAACGTTTCTCTCTCTTTCTCCTCAATCTAAGCCGCTTTCTCTTGTTTTCAAAATAATACAGAATAATGAATCCCGAAAAATTCAGCCATAAGGCTTTTAATAACATCCTTCTCTAATAAATTGCTACTGCATCCTTAACTATTTAAAAATATTGAGTTTGTCCGGGAAAAAGTTCCCATATATCACATTCAGTCCAAAAGCTGCTTTCCTTTTATGTGAAGTTTCCTTTGCTATCCACAGGTCCCCAAAGTATCGTAATCTTCCACATTAGTACTTGAAAAGCATGCTAATCACATAGGTTAGCTCACTTAACTAAAAATAGACAAAGTGCAAAAATTATGTATTTTATCCTCAAAACATAGTTAAAACATGGTCAAGTTATGGTGCTTAGACGTATAATTATGTCCAACATCAATGCACAGTCAAGTAGTGGTCCCAATAGTTGAATATCTTACTTTCTTGAGCATTGTTCAATACATTTTGTTCAATCGACCTTCAAATTATTTGATAGGATAATGAGCCTGGAATTAGTGGAAGCAGTTTAGATCAAACGTTATAGAATTACGTAATGTTTGATCTAAATTGATTCTACTAATTCCAGGCTTATTATCCTATCAAATCCTTTGAATATTTGTTGAACAAGTTGCATTGAAGAAAGCTTAAAAAAGTGAGTTGTTCAATCATTGGGACCATTGCTTGAGTCTGCATCAACGCATTAACGTAAAACAAACATAGCGACCCATCATGTATCATTTAAGCCTTCTAAAGAAAGATTCTGAAAGCCTTTTGAAGGAATTTTACAATGCCACAGCTTTGAAGAAAGATTTTCTCATTGATGAGCTCATAAAATACCAAGAACTCTATACTAACCTCAATGACGGCAACGACAAACTTGAATACCGAATCAGCAAGTTGGAGGCAAGCTTGAAAATTATCAAGATTCATATGCTACAAGAAGCATTTGATTTTCTCCAAGATATTTTGAAAGAATGCTAAAGCAAGAAAACACAATCAATTATATCCATATTTCATATTGCTAAGGAAGTAATGATACTCAATCTACCTTTTAATCTCGTTTGTGATTTCAATCAGGTAAATAACAGTGGACCCAATCGAAACTACAAATAAGAGGCATGGAATGGAATTTAAAATTCTGAAATTGTCTCCTTTGCTTAGATTCTTTATTTTAACTTCAACTATTCTTGGTGTAAGTTTTCTTGACTTACTATACACTATTTCAACCCACAATACCCACAAAGCAGCTTTCTTGGTGTTCTGCTATTTTCTGTGTAGGTGATCATTCCGACCATGCTACCTATTCGCAGCTCCCTAGAAAAATGGCCATCTACACTATTTTTCTTTGAGATAAACAATAGATAGATTTTTCATTACTGGATACACTTTCATATTTGCACTTGATTCAGATTTCTCATATTCTAAGTTAGTTTCATCGACCAGATTTGCTATGACCTCCCCTTCTATCCTATGTTTCCTCTTCAATTATCTTTCGAATGATATAGTCTTTATCAAGTCACCTTTTCCCCCACATTTATTATCCTACCGCACCTTCTGGTATATATAATCACCCTTATCAACCCAACCGTATAAATTTAGGCTAGGGCAATAACTATATTGATTTCCATTGTTGGTTGAAGCAGTGAGAGGCTTTGAAGGCCCTCTCAAAGTCCAATGCATCCTAAAATTTAGTCCAATCGCAATTGAATCATTTTACAATGCCACCAAAACTTAATCCTTTCACTATGCTTGGCACATAAACATGAGCAACAACAGTCATTAAATCTTAACAGGGTATCAAAATCATTCTCATGGTCCCTCAGCCTTATTAGTTTGAACCTATCAAACTTAACTATAAGATTGCATAAATCTTGTTTAAATGATCAATGACTTATGGGTTAAAAAATAGCATTCATAAAATCAGTGTACTCTATGTGTGTTTTCACGAAAACATTATTAGTAATACATACCTCCCACATATGAAGTGGTTCCATCTATAAGCAAGTTATTCCTCCAAACCTATCTTTACTGTAGCCTCTTGTGTTCGTCAGGAAAAAGTTGGTCAACTTTCATTTTCTAATATCTACAAATAAGAGAAAAAAAATTGATGTCAAACAAAAGAAGAACAAAAAGAACATTATCTATCTGGTGCAATAGATTATCCATCTGTTACAACATCTTTCCATCCATTCAACAGATTGTCAATATGTGGTAACATATGTGAAGCCTGTTGCAACAGATGTGGAGTCTGTTGCAACAGATATGGAGCCTGTTGGAATATGTCAAAGTAGCCTTTCTAGTGGTTTGGTTTGTTCCAAAAGTTGCTCCACCCATTGTAACATTAACAACAACATCAACTACAAAGAAACAACATCAACAACAAAGAAAAAAAATTATTTGTTCCAACACCATAAACAACAGCATCAACAACAAAGAAAAAAAATTATTTGTTCCAACACCATAAACAACAGCATCAACAACAAAGAAGCAACACCATTTATTCCAACACCATCAACAATACTACACCACAAGTTCCAACAATAGCAACCCCACCAACAACATCAATAACAGCATCAACAACAAAGAAACAAATAAAATACATATAAAAAAATGACATTGCCAACAACGCTTTTAAACTTCTCCTAATAGATGACTTTTTTTTGGATATTTTAATAAAAATAATGGTTTATTCATTCAAGACTTAAAAGTAACCTTTCCTTTAAATTTTTTAAATAAATATGATATGGGTAAAGGGCAATTAAATAAAAAAATAGATATAAATAACTAATTTAAATAACTTACAATGAATAAAATGAGAATGAAAGAGCAATGGTTAACTATACCTGCAATGTAAAAAGCAAGGGTATCAAAACAATAATTTCAATCGAGAAAAGATATAGATCGGTTTAGATCTGAAAGGATCCAAATAAGAAAAGGGAGAAAAAAATAGGAGATGATTGTGATAACCATAAAGAGGAGAGAAAGAAAAAAAGAGAGATGAATAAATTTAGGGTTGAAGGAAAGATAATTCTAGACATGGGTTTAAATATTCATTAGTATTCATTAATAACTTAAGAGACATGAGGAAGAAGGGTGATATTGAAAAGACAAGATAAGACTATTCAACGATGAGATTTTTAGGTTATCCAAGAAATATTTTTTATCGCCCTAGTAGACCTATTTTTTCTATCTCTCTTCTTTCAAACAAAAGATTACCTTAAAATTAAAAAAAAAATCGAATAGATATGTCATTTGTTGCTACTGATTCAATATTTGTTTGAAATTTTTCGATAGCCCATTCATCTGTCACAACAAATGCAAATGCCTATTTGATAATTAAATTAAATAAGTCATATATTACAACAAATATCAATATCTATTTAAAAATTTCCAACAGCTCAATCATCTATCACAACAGATGCAAATGTCTATTTTATAATTAAATCAGATATGTCATCTGTTGCAATAGATATAAATATCTGTTTGAAATTTTCCAATAACTCAGTCGTCTCTTGTAATAGATTTCTTTGAAATTCATTTAGCTAGAACTAGGGATGAGTGCATAAGGTCAACTACAACTTCAATTGAGTCTTTGTAATTTCATGATATTAGTATTGCATTCCTCCCGACCCGAATCATTGATCAATCACTCTGAGTTGAAACAATTCATACTAACTAATTTTTAAGCTAATATCTAAATTGATTTAGCTAGAACCAGGAATGAGTGCATAGGTTCAACTACAATTGAGTCTTTACAATTGCATGATGTTGGTATTATGTTTCTCCCATCCCAAGTCATCGATCGACCACTCTGAGTTAAAACAATTCATAATAACTTATTTTTAAGCTAAGACCTTAATTTATTTATCTAGAACTAGGGATGAGTACATAGGATCAACTATAACTTTAATTGAGTTTTTGCAATTGCATGATATTGGTATTCGTTCCTCGCAATCTGATCCATCGATTGATCACTCTAAGTTGAAATGATTTGTATTAACTTATTTTTAAGATAATACCCAAATTTATTTAGCTATAACAAGAGATAAGTACATAAGGTCAACTACAACTTTAATTGAGTCTTTGCAATTGCATGATGTTGGTATTATGTTTCTCCCATCCCAAGTCATCGATCGACCACTCTGAGTTAAAACAATTCATAATAACTTATTTTTAAGCTAAGACCTTAATTTATTTATCTAGAACTAGGGATGAGTACATAGGATCAACTATAACTTTAATTGAGTTTTTGCAATTGCATGATATTGGTATTCGTTCCTCGCAATCTGATCCATCGATTGATCACTCTAAGTTGAAATGATTTGTATTAACTTATTTTTAAGATAATACCCAAATTTATTTAGCTATAACAAGAGATAAGTACATAAGGTCAACTACAACTTTAATTGAGTCTTTGCAATTGCATGATGTTGGTATTGTGTTTCTTCTTACATGAGTCGTTGATCAATTACTCTGAGTTAAAACAATTTTTATTAACTTATTGTTAAGCTAATACCTAAATTTATTTATATATAAATAGGGATGAGTACATAGGGTCAACTAAAACTTCAATTGAGTCTTTGCAATTGCATGGTGTTGGTTTTGCGTTCCTTCTAATCTGAATTATCAGTCGATCAATCTGAGTCAAAATATTTTTTATTAACTTATTCTTGAGCTAATACCTATATTTATTTAGATATAACTAGGTATGACTACATTGGTTTAATTATAACTTTAATTGAGTTTTTGTAATTGCATGATGTTGGTATTTGTTTCTCCTGACTCGAGTCATTAATAGATCACTCTGAGATGAAACTATTTGTATTAAATTATTGTTAAGCTAATGATTTATATAGAAATAGGGATGAGTACATAGGGTCAACTATAACTTCAATTGACTCTTTGCAATTGCATGATATTGGTATTGCATCCTCCCGACCTGAGTTGCCAATTGATCAATCTAAGCTAAAATATTTTGTATTAGCTTATTATTTAAATAATACCTAAGATTATTTATATAGAACTAGGGATGAGTACATAGGATCAACTAGGACTTCAATTGAGACTTTATAATTACATGATGTTGGTATTGCAGTCCTCCTGACGCGAGTTGTCAATCAATCACTTCGAGTTGAAATAATTCATATTTTTTAAAATTTTAAAAAATAATTAAGATCAATTCAGACCAAATTAACAATTTCAAAACCTATCATTCTTTTCCAAAATACAAATCATCCATTTGTGAAAAAATATTTTATCATTTCAAATCTTGAGTTCTCGTTCTTTTCTTTCTCTCTCAACAATGCAGAAAACTTCTCAATATATTGCTCAACCCTTCAAAACAAATTGATTTTCTTCCTATTTCCGACCATATAGTTGTTATTTTTGACTTTATTTTCACTTGTATCCGTTGTTTTCTCTATCTTCACAGGTAACAGAGTTTGAGAAGAGTTTTACATTTATTCTTTATACTATAAATTAGGTCTTTTTATTTAATGATGAAAAAGAGAGTTTTAGTTGTATTATCTTCAAGAATGTGTTAACAATTTGAGTTTTGATGCTAAAAAATTAGGAAGAACCCGACAAAACTTTAGTTTTTGTTGTAGTGTTTTATTGACTGTCATGGTATTATTTTATGGTGTTTGTGATATTGTTGGTGGTTGTTTTTTGTGGTGCCAGTATTGGTGGTCTTAGTATTGGTGTAGGTGGTCTTGGTGTTGGTATTAGTGGCATTGGTGGTAGTGTTGGCTGTCTTGGTGTCCTTGGTGCAGGTATTGGTGGCATTGGTGGTGGTGTTAGTAATATTGGTAGTGGTGTTAGTATTGATATTAGTGGCATTGGTATTGGTGTTGGTGGTGGTGGTGGTGGTCTTGGTGGTCTTGGTGGTCTTGGTGGTCTTGGTAGTCTTGGTGGTGGTATTGGTGGTCTTAGTGGCATTGGTAGTGGTGGTGGTGGTCTTGGTGGTCCATTTGTTGCAATAGGTGGAAATCTATTGGGAAATATTAAATAGGTCTTCAAATAGATTTCCCATCTGTTCCAACTGAAGGTTTATCCATTGGAGTATTTATTTGTAATGTGGCGTATAATAATTTATTGAAATTTGTCTTATCTTTTTATAAAAAATTATGCAGACATCAAATGTAATATATTTTTTATTTTTGTATTGTTTGTAGTTAATAGATGTCTCCCAAAATAAAAGAAACTGAAAGCGGATCAACTTCTGACCACCCAACAAAAAAGGCTAGAGTACAGATAGATTCGGAGGAACTTCTTGATCAATCTCACTCAGGAAAAAAATGAAGCTAAGGAAAGTTATGAAAAGAGAGGTAGAGAAGGGTATATAGAGGATGGTGAAGAAAATAAAAGTGAGGAGGAAGAAGAAGATAAATAAGATGATAATGCATCACCAATGGGGGGTGAATTAAGATCGTATTCACAGAATGAGGTTGTCAAGACTATTAGTATTAAAAAGTTTCAAGTTACGATACCGATAAATGACCCTACAAAACTAACTGGTGATCTTGTATTTAAATGTTAGTTGGGAAAACCTTTTGCTGACTTTAGCAATATTATGAAGACTGAAAACATAGACAAAAATTTTAAGAAGATCTGCTTTGAATACTTTCTTGAGCTTCCTGAGGACCACACTGCCCATTTCTAAATAAGCATGGTATATGGTCTTATCAAGCATAGGATCAAGTATGTAGGGATGATAAAGATTCAAAGGAGGGGGACAAAAAGATGGATGAAATCTGGATCAAGTACTGTGGCATGTCGGTTTGTTTTAGCTTGAAGAATTTTCATAGTGATAGGCTTGAGATATGATAGTCCAAAACAATATCTCATAAATAAAACACCCCACAAAAGATCCAAGGCAAGAAAGACAGCCAAACCACCACCATCAAATAGACAGAAGACATTGACCAAGAAACCACCCACCAAAACCAACAAATGCAAAGAAAATATAGATAGGTTGTTGGACATTGCTTGATTTAGCTACAAAGCGGTGGATTTTATAGTAGGTATCATGTATAATACCAAACCAAAGAAGTACATGGAGAAATTGTTCTTAGTTTAGTTTGCCTATTCCGTTATATTGGTAAGAGACATCAAGAAAGTCATAGAAGATGATTTATTGGCGCTTGCTAAGGATTTTGAGATATTCAACGATTATCCCTGGGATATGACAGCTATAACTTGTCTATCAAATATTTACTGACAAAGCTATCCCTAAAGACGATCACATTATATGGATTTCCTTGAGCTTTCATTGTAAATTTAGTAGTCATTTGCTTACTCATCCATTATTTTTTATTGAATAATTATTTTTTTTGCTTGCTTCCTATTTACATATTTTAGGTATGCGCATTTCATGTCATTCCTCCCCTCAAAAAGCAGGTTAAGGATTACCTGGGTGAGGTATCCCATCCAAGGATCCTTAGGTGGTTGGCTGCAAAGAGCAATATAAGAATTAAGGAGGCTGATCTTTTTAACCCTCTTGATGATGCAGTACGTCTTATTTCAAGTAAAATAATTTGACTTAAAGAATGAGATTGAAACAGATGTGCCATCTATTACAATAGATGGGTCGTTATTGCAATAAATTACCCGTCTACTGTATTTGGTACAACAAATGGGTAATCTTTGTGATAGACAATCAATATTTCACAATAGATTAACCATCTATTAATTTGGTTCTCTGAACCCGACATAACAGATTACCCATCTACTCCAAATTATGCAATAAATGGGTTATCTGATACAATATATTATTAATTTATTGCAACATACAGATCAGTTATTGGGATAGATAGATCATCTATTGCATAAGTTGATTGTGTTAACATGTAACCCAACTGACAGCAAATTATTATTATATGATTTAAATATATTTGTCCTTTTTATAGGTTGTGCATCCTTGGATCGTGCCTACTGAGAAGGAGTTCCGGATGACTTATTTTATTACTCTAGGTCTTGTTGATACAATAGAAGACCCAACAGTTGAGTTAATAAATTAGAAATTAGATGAAGCAATAGCCATAAGAAAAGCAGTTAGACAAGGTCAGCCTAATATTAAAGCTCTTCATGACCAACCTACTGCAACAGATTTGGGTTCTTATTCTGAGGTGTTGCTGGTGGAGTTGTTGATATTTGTTGTATCCATTTTGATGTTGATACTGCTTCTAGTCATGATGATGAGCATGTTAATGCTCAAGAAAAAATAAATACATTTGAAATCACCCCTTACATAGGTCCATCTTACCCTTACACCGGTCCCTCCTACCCTTATAGTAGTCTCTTTCACCCCTTTTCACCCTCATGTTCTTATTACAAATGCAAAGTATGCAAGAAAGACAGGATAAACTCCTTGAAAAACTAGAGGTTATCGCTGAAGCTTTTGAGGAATTAAAATCTAAGAGGGGTGCAATTCTATCCAAGAAGGCGAGGGAGACATACACTCTTACATTGTCAATTAGGAGGTAGCAAAAAAATAGCCAAATCTCTCTAGTCTAAAAACAAAAACTATTACAACTCCTCTCTCTCCAAAAGTTATTAAAGTTCATGGGCCACTGAAGAACGTGGACATATACGTGGCACTTGGTAATGGAAAGAGAAAGAAACTGCGAAAGATCATGCATGCCAAGAAGAAGAAATCTGTAAAAGAATACACCATGCATATGTTTGATGCCCAAGACTTCAATATGATGACAAATATGCGTGAGTGGTACCACCACTTTGATCGTCACAGCCAAGGCAGTAGGGCCACATTCTGGATAAGGATTTATGGATGAGTTGATAGACCATCATATTTTTGATAGATATCCAGGCCGTCAACTCTTATCCAGTGAACCCGATTTTTCGTTCACGTATGATGGTCAAAATGATGGACCATCAATTTTCTAATGGACCATCATTCAGGTCGTCACATGCCACATTTAGTTTATTTCTAGGCCATTTTAATAGTGATATTTCGGTCGCTTACCACTCGCCTATATATACCCAGATGAGTTCAAATTAAGCCATTTTTCTCATTATTATTTCAAAAACAAAAACTAGTGTTTCTCTCTAAATTTAATCTCCAAGAACAAGACCCAATCTTCTTCAAAAAAAATCAAAGGATTTCAAATCCTTTAATTTCAAAAACATCAAGAACCTTGAGTCAGGTATGTGCAGTGTTCATCTATGGATCTATTTCATTCATAGAGCTCAAGAACCATGTTTTAAATGCTATTTTGAGATTGTCTTGTTGTGATATGAGCATGTACATGTTGATGATTGTTGGTTAAGTTTCAAGATGATATCTAAAGGTGTTTTCATGAAGTATAT
The DNA here is from genome assembly GCF_002878395.1 of Capsicum annuum. NCBI lineage: Eukaryota > Viridiplantae > Streptophyta > Magnoliopsida > Solanales > Solanaceae > Capsicum > Capsicum annuum. Next base: position 132,068,479 of record NC_061111.1, read on the forward strand.
GTGTTTGTTAGTTGAAACCCATGATATTTATGTGGCTTAATATGGTGAAATTCATGAACACACATAAGCTAAAAGAATGTATGCAAAGTGTCTGATAATATGCCCAGAATGATAGAATTCATGTCCCATGATTTAATAGTGCTTAAATGATAAGTCCATGCTCTATGCTTTACGATTTCCCTTGAACTCCATGTGAGTGATATGCATTGTTGTTGTGATATAGATTAACCATGATATTGAATCTATACAAGTATATACATGTTGTATGAATTTCCCTTCCAAGTATAAGATGTTGAGAACTATGCTTAGTATGAAATCCCCTACTTATGGTGTTGTAAATTGTGGACTCTACTCTTACGATCAAGTTAGTCATGTGTGTCAGTTTCCTTCCATCGAGTCTTGGGGGTACTTGTACCCAAAAAATATAGTTGTGTACCTAGAGCCATGTCATGTTATCATGATAATATTAGTCAAGCCATGATCTATAGAACTCAATCGGCCATGTGACTCAGGAAACCTCAGAAATCTCATGATCTCAGTTAATTATTAGATAGTAGTACAATTCTGTCAGTCAATGGAAGTCAGTTACTTAGTCTATGTACCGTTAGTTAAATCACATTCAGTCTCTTCAAATAGGAGTAGAAGTTAGCACCGAGTGAACCCAAGTATGGGAACTCACCTGCCAGTTTAGGGTATGATTCTTAGTAATCATCCTTGTGTTCCAGAACTACGTAGCCAGCATAGGTTGAGATATCTTAACCTATCAGATTAGGGTTGATGAGGTGGCTTAATCTATCAGTTTAGGGTTCCCACCATTCTCACTTTGAGTACCTGCCAGCTAAGGGTCACTCACAACTATCCTTACCAGTGGTACGGTATTGACACCCTTCCAGTCGGGGCAGAGATTGGACCCCAACTTAGCTATATACGTTATTGAGGCATATCGGTCAAAAAACTACCTCCCACAGTTTTAGTCCCAGTCTCAGTAAAAGAACTTATATAATTCTTCAAATTTCAGTATATCAGGACTGTCAGATACAGTCAATTCAATTATAGAACGAAACACAGATAGTTTCATTAGATTTAGGATTGTCAGACACATTCATCTATGTTATTAGAATTTCAATATTTTTCATGCTAGATATTAGTGACCATGTATTAGTGTCCAGATCTAGATATCATGTAATCATGATCTCAGTTACTATGTATGCATGTTTACACTCTCACGTTCATATCAATCAGTCAGTTAACATCGTTCATGTATATAACCCCTTGCATTTAGACTACCTCACTCGTATACTCAGTACTCCTAGTTGTACTGATGCATTTGCGCTATGGTGCTTTCTTTTATGTTACACCATAGGTTCACATACACGAGTTCTAGATCAGTAGTAGCAGTAGCATTCCAATCGCAAAGTTGCAGTGAGTCCTCATCTATTCGAGGATGATATTATTTTATTTCATTTATTATTTTAGTTCAATTTTGCTGGAAGGAGTTAGTTGGAGACATGTTCCTTCAACTCCATATTCAGACAGTATTAAGAGGCTTTCAGATTTGATTCAGATTTCAGTTGTTTTGGGTATTCGTTACCCCATATGGATGTTATGATTTATCAGATATTTTATTCAGTTGAACCTGATGGCCTATTGTTCATGTTTTCTGCATTATTACGTCATATATTGAAGTATATAGGTTTTGATATCATTCATGGGTTAGATTGTGGTCCCTCGGGATCATGGGCACCGTCTAGCAATTTAATTCAAAAAATTTGGGTGTTACAAACTTGGTATCAGAGCCTAAGGTTCAATAGACTCCTAGGAAGTCTGAACACCGCATCTAGTAGAGTCTTGTGCATGGATGTGTTGCACGCCATATTTATGTGCATGAGGCTATAAGATGTTTTAGGAATAATTTCTCTTCTTTCGGTAGTCATATCGTGCTAGTGAGCAAAATCTCAAGTTAAACTCTCCGTCTAATTTGTTCTTCTCTTATTTCAAAATATGCCTCCAAAGAGAAGAAACCAGCCAGTTCCTAAGCCCGAAGATCCTTTGGGAAAACATGTTTCTTATATGGAGTTTAGGGCCGCATTCACCACACTTGCTCAGTCTGTGGCTGCCCAAAATGAATGGCCATCAGTTATTCTGACCAATCCAGTGGCCAACTAAGCCGCAGATAGGATTTAGGATTTCACCCGAATAAATCCTCCATCTTTCTTTGGGTCTAAGTGTGATGAAGACCCTCAGGAATTCATTGACCAAGTCCAAAAGGATATAAACATCATGGGAGTTACTTCTTGTCAGAGTGTCGAGTTAGTCGCATACCAGTTATAGGATATTGCTCACACTTGGTACAAATAGAGGAAGTCTGAGAGGTTAGAGGATGTAGGTCCTATAGAGTGGGAGGAATTTGTCACGACTTTCTTAGATAGATTCTTTCCCCAAGAGCTGAGGCAGGCACAAGTTCTAGAGTTTATCAACCTCAGGTAGGGAAACATGACGGTTAAGGAATATTCTCTCATATTTATTTAGCTAGCCAGATATGCCCCTCATGTGGTTGGAGAAAACAGGGCTAAGATGAGCAAGTTCGTGTTAGGGGTAAATAATAGCATGGAAAATGAGTGCAGGTCTACGATGCTGAATACTGATATGACTTTAGCTATGCTTATGACTCATGCTCAACAAATAAAGGAGCAGAAGATTAGGACTAGGTAGAGGCAGAACAAGAGAGAAAGGTCAGGCAATTTTAGTTTTGCTCAACCAAAATCAGAAGGAGGAAATTGTTTGTATTTTTTTCCTAAGCCAGTAATTCCAGCTCCTTTCTCTGACAGTGCCCCAGTTCCAAAATTCAAAGATGGAAACAGAGATCGTGCACCAACATCTAAGTCTCAGGAAAGTGTCAGTAGTGCTCGAACTAATCCCCTATGTTAGACTTGTGGTAAGAACCACAAGAGTACCTATAAACCTGGTAGCGATGTTTGTTGCGGTTATGGCAAGTCAGGATACAGGATTAGAAGGTGTCTGTAGTCAGTTCTATAAGGTCATAAAAATTGCTCCACAACCCAGTCTGATTACTCAAATCAACAGAGTGCCGCTTCCAGTGCTACTAGTGGGCAACGCCCAAAGAGACTCTATGCTCTTCGGACACGACAGGATCAGGAAAATTCTCCTGATATCGTTACTGATACATTACAGATTTTCTATGTTCATGTTTATGATTTTATACATCCAGGTGCATTCTTGTCTTTTGTTACTCCTTATATAGAAGGCGATTTCAGAATCAGTCCCAAAATTTTAGTAGAGCCCTTTTCAGTTTCTACCCCAGTGGGTAAAACCATCATAGCTCGACGGGTATATAGGAACTTCTCGATTATGATATTTCATAAAGTCATATCAACAGATTTAGTCGAGTTAGAGATAACTAATTTTGACGTTATTATCGATATAGATTATCTTTATTCCTGCTATCCCATAGTCGACTTCAGAAATAGGATAGTTCAGTTTCAGTTCCCAAATAAGCCTGTCCTAGAATAGAAGGGTAGTACTTCATCTTTCAGAGGTCATCTTGTTTCCTACCTTTGGGTAAGGAAAATGATTTCTAAGGGGTGTGTGTATCATCTTGTGCATGTTAAAGATTCCAGTTCTAAATCTCCTAGTTTTGAATCAGTCCTAGTTGTAAATGAGTATTCAGACATCTTTCCTAAAGATCTTCCAGGCATTCCTCCCGAAAGAGAAATAGACTTCGGCATTGGCCTTATTCCAGATAGTTAACCTATTTCTATTATGCCATACAAAATGGCACCAACAGAACTGAATGAACTGAAAGATCAGTTGAAGGATCTATTAGATAAGGGAATCATCAGGCCCAGTGTATCCCTATGGAGTGCACTAGTCTTATTCGTGCGCAAGAAAGATGGTTCTCTCAGGATGTATATTGATTACCATCACCTCAACAAAGTTACGGTCAAGAATAAGTATCCTCTTTATAGAATAGATGACTTTTTTAACCAGCTTTAGGGTGCCAGTTATTTCTACAAAATATACCTCAAATCAGGCTACCATCAGCTCAGAGTTAGAGAATGTGACATCCCAAAGACAGTTTTTCATACTCGGTATGGTCACTTCAAGTTTTTAGTTATATGCTTTGGTCTTACCAATGCCCCATCCGCTTTCATAGACTTGATAAACCATGTGTTTAAGAAGTACTTGGACATTTTCATTATAGTCTTCATACATGATATCCTAGTCTATTCCCATACAGAGCGTGATTATTCAGACCATCTCAGGATTATTCTTCAGACTCTCAAAGATCACCAGCTATTCGCCAAATTCAGTAAGAGAGAGTTTTGACTAAGATCAGTATCATTCCTTGGCCATATTATTTTCAGTAATGGCATTAGATTAGATCCTCAGAAGACTGAAGCGGTAAGAAACTGGCCTCGCCTTGTCTCTCCATCAAATATCAAGAGTTTCTTAGGATTGGTTGGATATTACAGATGGTATTTTTAGGGATTTTCTTCTATTGCATCCCCTATGTCCAGATTGACTCAGTAGAACGTCAAGTTTCAGTGGTCAGATTCTTGCGAGTAGAGTTTTCAGGAGTTAAAGACTCGACTCACCTCAGCTCCAGTTCTAGCTCTTTCAGATGGTTCAGACGGTTTTGTAGTCTATTGTGATGCATCTAGAGTGGGTCTAGGTTGTTTCCTCATGCAGCATGGTAAGGCCCCATAGAAGAATTATCCTACTCATGATCTTGAGTTAGCAGCTATAGTATTTGCCTTGAAGAATTGGAGGCATTATCTATACGGAGTTCATGTAGATGTCTTCACAGATCATAAGAGTCTCCAGTACGTGATCTCAATATTCATCAAAGAAGGTGGTTATATCTTTTGAAAGATTATGACATGAGTGTCCTTTACCATTTGGACAAGGAAAAAGTTGTGGGTAACTCTCTTAGTAGACTCTCCATGGGTAGTGTTTCTCACATTGAGGATAGCAAAAAGAAGATAGTCAGGAAATCCATCAGATCACCAGACTAGGTGTTCTTTTAGTAGATTCTTTGGAGGGTGGTGTATGTGTTCAGATTAGTTCAGAGTCATCTCTAGTTTCCGAGGTGAAATAAAAGCAAGACAGGGATCCTAGCCTTGTCAAGCTAAAAGAGTTAGTTCAAAATTAGAGAGTAGAGGTTTTCTCCCAAGGGGGAGATGGGGTTCTTTATTGTCAGGGTCATCTGTGCGTTCCAGGTGTAGATAAATTAAAGCAGCGAATTCTTGTAGAAGAACATGGTGCATGATACTCTATTCATCCAGGGGCCACTAAGATGTACCGCGACCTGCGAGAAATCTATTGGTAGAGTGGGATTAAGAGAGATGTTGCAGAGTTTATGGCTAAGTAATCTACTTGTTAGCAAGTTAAGATAAAGCATCAGAAGCTAAGTGGACTGATGCAAGAATTCACTATTCCTACTTAGAAGTGGGAAGAAGTGAACATGGACTTCGTGATGGGTTTTCCTCAAACTCATCATCAGCATGATTTTGTTTGGGTTATTGTAGACAGGATGACCAAGTCAACTTATTTCCTTCCAGTTCATACCTCTTATTCAGCCGAGGATTACGCTAAACTCTAAATCAAGGAGTTGATCAGATTACACGGTGTTCCATTATTTATTATTTCATACAGAGATACCCAGTTCACCTCACTTCTGGAAAGCGTTCCAAAGGGGTTTTGGTACCCAAGTCCATCTCAGTACAGCCTTTCATCCTCAGATAAATGGTCAAGCAGAAAGGACCATTCCAACTCTTGAAGATATGCTAAGGGGGTGTGCAATTGATTTCAAGGGAAGTTGGGATGACCACTTGCCTTTGATTGAGTTTGCATACAACAATAGCTATCATTCCAGTATTAAAATGGCTCCATTCAAAGCTCTCTATGGCAGGAGGTGTAGATCTCCAATTAGTTGATTTGAAGTTAGTGAGGCCTCAGTCATAGGTCCTGACTTGGTTTTTGATGCCTTAGAGAAAGTTCAGTTGATCAGAGAGATAATTCAGGCTACTCAGAGCCAACAAAAGTATTATGCTGTTGTTCGTAGAAAGGATCTCGAGTTCAAGGTCAATGATTATGTCTATCTCAAGATCTTTCCTATGAAGGGAGTGAAGAGGTTTGGCAAGAAAGGGAAACTCAGTCCCCGCTATATCGGTCCCTTCAGGATTCTTAATCGTTTAGGAAAGGTAGCTTATGAGCTCAAATTTTCTTAAGATTTAGCCTTAGTTCATCCGGTCTTCCATTTATCCTTGCTCAAGAAGTGCATAGGTGATCCAGCAGTTGTAGTCCCTATTTAGAGCATTGATGTTCAGAACAATCTCTCTTATGAAGAGAGTCCAGTCGAAAGAGGTCCCTCTAGTTAAGGTTCTTTGGTGAAATCAGTCCGTCGAGGGAGCTACTTGGAAAGCAAAAGCAGATATGCGTACCAAGTATCCTTACCTCTTCTCCACCGATTCAGATCAAGCTCAAGGTAATAGTTTGCCTTAAACTTATTCAGTTTCATATTCATGTTTCCATTATAAATGTGGTATCTACTACCATTTCATGCTCTGTCATGCATTCATGTATTAGTTCAATTATAAAATCATGCATCATCTATGCATTTTCATCTTGAGAAACTCATTTTATCAGAACAGTCAGTTACGCATTCATGTATCAGTTAGCCATGCATCAGATATGCATGAGTTCAGTATATTTAGCATATTAGTCATGAATTCATGTCTCAGTCACTCATGTTCAGTTCATGATCATTTATTATTTTCCATCTTAATCAGTCTCATTCGAGGACGAATGTTCTCAAGGGGGAGATACTATAATACCTGTGCTTATTCCTAGATAGAAATTATCTCAAGGATACTAGTACTTGCTTTGAAATACAAATATAATTTTTTGTACCCATGGTATTTTTCAGATTTCTACTTTCTATCACGTGGGAAATTGAGTTTGCTTTCTAATGATACCAATTTTGTCAAAATTCGACACCTGATGAGGACGTTATGGATGTTTTACTCAGAACTGATCGAAACACCCAGGTGTGACATCCAAGTTGATGGACCACCAAACAAGTGACGGACCGCCACTTTGACTGTCATAGCCAAAGCAGTAGGGCCACGTTCTGGATAAGGATTGACGGACTGATTGTCAGACGAGTTGATGGACAGCCAATTTTTTTGATGGACCGTCATCCAGGCCATCAACTCTTATCCAGTGAACCCCATTTCTGGTCCACGTATGATGGTCAAAATGAAGGACCATCAAGTTTCTAACAGACCATCAATCGGGTCATCACATGCCACATTCAGTTTATTTCCAGGACGTTTTAATAGGGGTATTTTGGTCACTTACCACTTGCCTATATATACCCAGATGAGTCCCAATTCCGCCGTTTTTCTCATTATTATTTCACAAACAAAAACTAGGGTTCTCTCAAAATTTAATCTCCAAGAACAAGACCCAATATTCTTCAAAAAAATCGAAGGATTTCAAATCCTTCAATTTCAAAAACATCAAGAACCTTAAGTCAGGTATGCGTAGTGTTCATCTATGGATCCATTTCATTTATAGAGCTCAAGAACCATGTTTTAAATATTATTTTGTGATTGTCTTGTTGTGATATGAGCATGTACATGTTGATAATTTTTGGTTAGGTTTCAAGATAATATCTAAAGGTGTTTTCATGAAGTACATGTGTTTGTTAGTTGAAACCCATGATCTTTATGTGGATTAATATGGTCAAATTCATGAACACACTTAAGCTAAAAGAATGCATGCAAAGTGTTTGATAATATGCATAGGATGATAGAATTCATGTCCCATGATTTAATAGTTCATAAATGATAATTCCATGCTCTATGCTTTACGATTTCATATAAATTCTATATTAGTAATATGCGTTGTTGTTGTGATATGGATTGACTATGCTATTGAATCTATTCAAGTATATACATGTTGTATGATTTTTCCTTCCATGTATAATATGTTGAGAACTATGCTTAGTGTGAAATCCTCTACTTATTATGTTGTAAATTGTGGACTCTACTCTTAAGATCAAGTTAGTCATGTGTGTCAGTTTCCTTCCATCGATTCCTGGGAGTTCTTGTACCCAAAAAATATAGTTTACCCAGAGCTATGTTATGTTATCATGATAATCTGTGGCAAGCCATGATCTATAGAACTCAATCGGTCATATGACTCAAGAAACCTCAAAAATCTTATGATCTAAGTTAATTCTCAGATAGTAGTACTATTCCATCAGTCAACGGAAGTTAGTTCCTCAGTCCATGTACTGTCAGTTAAATCACGTTTAGTATCTTTAGATGGGAGTAGAAGTTAGCATCAAGTGAACCCAAGGATGGGAACTCACCTACCAGTTTAGGGTGTGATTCTTAGTAATCATCCTTGTGTTCCAGAACTACGTAGCCAGCATAGGTTAAGTCATCTTAACCTATCAGATTAGGGTTGATGAGGTGGCTTAATCTGTCAGTTTAGGGTTCCCACCATTCTCAATTTGAGTACCTACCAGCTAAGGGTCACTCACAGTTGTCCTTACCAGTGGCGCGGTGTTGACACCCTTTTATTCGACCCCAACTAAGCTATATGTATTATTGGGGCATGTCGGTCAAACAACTACCTCCCACAGTTTTAGTCCCTGTCTTAGTAAAAGAACTCAGATAGTTATTTAGATTTCAGTATATTAGGACTATCAGATACAGTCAATTAAGTTACAAAACGAAACGAAAATAGTTCCATTAGATTCAGGACTGTCAGACACAGTCATCTATGTTATCAAAATTTTAATATTTGTCATGCTAGATATTATTATATCATGTATTAGTGTCCAGATCTAGATATCACGTAATCATGATCTCAGTTACTATGTATACATGTTTGCACTCTCACGTTCATATCAGTCTATCAGTTAATATCGTTCATGCATGTAAACCCTTGCATTTATCCTACCTCACTCGTATACTCAGTACTCCCAATTGTAACTAACGTATTTGCACTATGGTTCTTTCTTTTATGTTACACCATAGGTTCACAGACATGAGTTTCAGATCAGTAGTAGTAGTAGTATTCCAGTCGCAGAGTTACAGTGAGTCCTCATCCATTCGAGGACAATATTATTTTATTTCATTTATTATTACAATTCAATTTTGCTGGACGGATTTAGTTAGAGACGTTTTCCTTCAACTCCATATTCAGACAGTATTTAGAGGCTTTTAGATTTTATTCAGATTTCAGTTGTTTTGGGTATTCGTTACCCAATATGGATGTTATGATTTGTTAGATATTTTATTCAGTTGAACCTTATGGCCTGTTGTTCATGTTTTCCACATTATTACGTCATATATTGTAGTATACAGGTACAAATATCAATCATTGGTTAGGTTGTAGTCCCTCGAGATCATTGACACCGTGTAGCGATCCGGTTCAGAAAATTGAGGCGTTACAAAGATGTACAAAGACAAACACCATAACAATTTTTTATTTCAAGTCACTTCACTTTACATTCAATGACAATTTTTTATATTTTACAAAAGTTAAATTTCTTATAATGCAACAGATTGTCTATCTATTGTAACAGATAGTATATCTGTTGTGACATATTGATTATCTATTTCAATGGGTTGGTCATCTATTGCATTATGCAGATGTTTCTCTGTCTATCTATCGCAACAGATATACAATATATTATAATATATAGTATATTTGTTACAACTGATAGGTAATCTATTGGAACAAATCAAAATAGTAGAAAGACATGTTTGATAATTTCCAACAGATGACCTACATGTTGCAACATATGTCTAAATTTGTTTGATAATTTTCAACATATATGTCGTCGATTGCAACAGATGTGTTATCTATTGCTATATTGAATCTAGTATTCCATTTCCATTAATAAGTTCAAAACTATTGATTAAATTATATTCATTGACAACATAAAATAAATTGAAGCCTTCAGAAATTACATAAAATAACTAAACAAATAAATTAAATGTAAAAAAATTATTATGGGTATAAATGATCTACTCTACAAACAAATCAGCAATTTAACCTTTGGTGCCAACAATTCCCAAGGAGAGCTTATTACTTTGACAGACTCAAGCTATAAATATCTACTCAATATGGATAAGTTGTTCTTCATCTGGTACTATGGAATTCGGCTTTGGTCATTGTTGATCTTTAACGCGCTTGTGTACTATTTCTGTGCTTTTCCTTCTCTGTGTTTTCATAAAAAGGCAACATATCTTTTGCGGAGTAATCCGGCATCAAATATATCATTTGATACTTGTAATCCATTACTCAAATACTCGACGTAAGTGGTATCAAAAAGACTGCAATCCATGCGTTTTTCAAATAAGGATAATCCATATCTTGCAATTAATGTAAGCATTGTGAAATTTAGGAAATGAAACTAAATCATGATACTTACATTCTACCAATGGGTTGTTGAACAATTCCTTCAACATATTATATATCAAATGGATTATGGATTTTATCCTTGTATGCTTCAATCATCAACCAATTAGTATGAATTTTTTGGTCCAAAAAGTCACTTATATCAAGGTAATTAGGCAATAGTTTGGCTAACTTTTGTATCTCAGACTCAGACAACGGCCCGGAATATCTCCTCCGTGATATCAACTCATAAACTCAGATGCGTCTGTCTTTTAGAACGATGACAGCCAACACCCAATGGAATTTATCACCACAATGATTGAGATGTACATTGCGTCGACCAAATTTCAAGGTAAGCTAGCTAGAATGCTAAAACCTTTGATGATATTGATTAAGCATTCCTCATTTTGGAAAACTTCCAGCCATTGTTGACAAAACCTATCATAGCCATTATTGATGTAAACTTTGTAGAAATAATTATCTGTTATGTATCTATATTGTTCTTGTGTTATTAACTTGGCCTTTTTTTGGAGGTGGTAAAAAACGACATCTATATACTATACATATTATCAAACATTTTAGATTATGTGATAACAAAATTAATACAATATGCAATTAAATAAAGTATTAATTAATAGTAATATGTATGGCATTTAAACCTCATCATTCCAGCAAATTTGGGGATATGACATCGAATAGAACCAATTCTTTATTTTGGGATGTGCAACAACAAAGTTGAATATATCAAAACCAAGACTCGATTTGTTTACTTTGCAGTGTCTGTCATTTTGTTTTCTACATAATTTATATGTATTAATGTTATATTTTTGCAACAAGAATTGTATATATCAATATCTTTAAAAATAATTTATGTACCTGTCGGCATGATACTTTAAGAGCCCATCGGCAATCTATTCTGAATAGTCATTGATCAACTTTGTTAGTTTTTTTGGAGCCTCATCCGAGATGTTGAACCCTTCAAACAAGTAATTCTCCTGTTCTCCTAATTTGATAGGCTCCACTTTTTCTTCTTCCATGAAAGCAGTTGATGGATTATCAACTATAATATTATGTTTTTCAACAGTAGCTTCTACTGTGACATCCACCTGAAAACCTAAAATTGTCAATGGTAATCATAGATATATAATAGATTATCTATCTATTGCATCAGATGGATCATCTGTTCGGAAAAATTCAAATAGGTAAAATAGATTTGTACGATAATTTCGAACAGATGACCCATATGTTGCAATATATGAGTCATCTGTTGATATAAATTAAAATTGTATGAAGACCTATTTGATTTGCAAAAGAAGACGAACATATGTTGCAATAGATAACCCATTTGATGCAACAGGTTAGATGATAGGTGCAACAGATGTATATATATATTTGTTTGATAAGTTTTAGCAGATGTATCATCAGTTGAAATAGATATGTGTGTGCTTATTTGTTGGAACAGATGATATACATTTACCTTCTTCAGCTCATACTGCTCTCATGTCGCCCTTGTACATTGATCAAAGGTGCAAGACAAAGACAGAGAAGTTGCAATTTTGCTTTTTTTTTATGCTTGATGATGCCTTGAAAATTTCTTTCCTTTTTCTCTTAGCCACCTTGATATTTAGTAGAGTGTATGGATATGAAATCATCTTTGATGGAATAACACCCTTCATATATGTCATGTCCTTTACAGAAGTAGTTAATGCATTAATATCATTAATCACTCCATCATATTTTGCCTTGCAGTCTTGATATTTGCATGCCGAACATTCGCTAGAAGTGGAAAAATTTGTATAACCAGTGTGATCATAATCATAATGGCTTGTTATTTCAAAAACTATAAGAGGAGCATCATTAGCCCCAAAAACAACACCACTACCACTATCATCATCATCAACAACAAGCCCACCCTCCAAATTTATTATTCTTGTGATGGTTGTTGCTCCAAACAATTTCTTCTTTATTCTATCAATGACCTTAGAGTCAAATAAAGTTTGCACAGACTGTAAAGTAAGAAAAATGGCATCTTCTACTCTCGATTGGTCAGAACAAGCCATAGATGGACAATATAAATTAAATCAGTACATATATCGGAATAATGATAGAATCATTTTAAAAAATTATTAATTAAAATAAAAACTTAATTAGAATTAGACTTATTGCTTTCTTCGACGAGTTGAAGAGATCAAGAAATTTTACTTTTTTTTATCAGTTTTGGCCAACAACCATCTCAGGATTATTGAACAGGAAACTTCTTCCTGGTAGTTCACCTGTTGTCTGAAATAAGGAATAGCTTCAAATGCCCAAGCCTATAAAATAATGCCAATAAATTAAAAGCATTAATTAATAAAAAAATGAATCATGTCATAATAAAAAAGATATTTATCATGAAAGCCCATGGAAAGCCATATAAGTTGACTGTCTTTGGCATTAACAGAGTCAATAAATATTTGACAGTCATTTTGAAGCTTTCATAACCCCAAGGATAACTATTAAATGCCTCAAGATCTTCGGTGAACTTTATCAAACCAAGTGGTATGTTGTTGTTAACGTCTTCCATCTAAAGAATATTATGTACAAACCAAACCAAGCACAATGATTGTTTGTGCTTCTTTGAAAGTCTTTTACCTTTAAACACTTCTATTAAATTTATGTTTTTGAAGTTTGGAACAACAAAAGACATAGGTCATCACGATCACTCGACTTGCCTTGTATTTTTTGGGTGTGTGGGGTACTTTTTTAGGTTAGAATAGGTATAACTTGAGAAGGAGAAGAAGGATAGCATTTTAATCCAGTAACTATGGCAAACTCTTTCCAACCAAAACAAATAGGCATACCACTATAATTTATCCACACCTCATCCATCTTATCTTTATTTTCATATATAAACTTATGTTTGAGAAAATCATATACCATTTTTATTTTGAAATGAGCATTGTTGTCCTCCGGCAAATCAAGATATTGCCCAAAGCAGCTGTCCCTAAAATAAGCTTCCAAATTTTTTCTGGAAGTATTTTTTTGAAGGCATCAAAATATTTTTCCATGGCTGACTTAACCATAAAATCACCCATTAAATTTGTGGCACAATTGCACTACATTCTCATAGGATAACTATCAATGTTGAAGGTTTTGCCCAACTCTTCGGTGGAAGAGCTATTAGCATTTGGATTATCTCTTTTGAAACATTTGTCTTTCCTATGTTCATTATCTTCTTCTTTTGATTGATATTATGCTTGTAAAGCAAGCTCATAGAGTGGTGAATGTAGCCTAGCTGCTTCACTTATTTCTTTACTTGGACTTGATTCAATTTCGTTTTTTGGGGAGAGCCATATAATTTAAAATTAATAGGAACATAAAATAGATTATAATTTGTTAATACATCATTAAAAATAGATAAAAGTATATCTGACATGTAAAATAGTAAAATAACAGTTCCAACAGATCACACATCTATTGCACTAGATAGGTTATCTGTTGCAATATATAACTAACCTATTACAATGGATAAGTAATTTATTGCAAAAATAAAAATAGATCACTCATCTATTGAAATAGATGACTAGTCTGTTGCACCAGGTATGTTACCTATTGCAATATATAACCAACATGCTGCAGCAGATGAGTAATTTATTGAAAATAATAAAAAAGATCACTCATCTATTAAAACAGATTACTCCTCTATTTCACAGGTAGGTTATATGTTGTAACATATAACCAATCTATTGAAATAGATGAGTAATCTATTAGAAATAGTAAAAATAGATTACTCATCTATTGCACCAGGTAGGTTATCTATTACAACATATAACCAACCTATTGCGATAAATGAGAAATTTATTGAAAATAATAAAAACAAATCACTCATTTGTTGGCAAATGAGTTATCTGTTGGAACTGTTATCAACTGGCAATGTTGTTTAGGTTTCTTCCAAACAAAAGAGTCTTCTGTCACAACAGATGAATGATCTATTAGATTGTTCATCTATTTCATTCATTTTTTTTGTTGCATCAGATTTTAATCTATTGCATCATTTTTATTTTTTACATTAGATTTTCATCTATTGCATCCGATGGTTCATCTGTTGTATCAGATGGTTCATTTGTTGCATCAGATAGTTCATCTGTTGCATCAAATAATTTATCTGTTGCGGAAAAAACTACTAGGATTTTGTTCAATAAAATAATAGCACTATCACCATTAAATATCAAATATACCATTTTTATCAAGAAAAATAATAAATCAGCCTAGAAACACTAACACAATACACACACTAAGAACATCAATGGTTACCAAAAATCACGAACATTATTGTTTTGAATTTGTACTAACACAAACAACAAAAATTAAACTTCAAAAAACTCAACAGATACCAACAAATTAAATCAATATTCGACAAGAAGAACTGCAATAAAAACAAAAAATTATATTTCACACCAGAAAGAATAGAGAAGAAATGTCAAAAATTAAGGTTTTCTTCAGTCCACATTTCAAATTTAAGCAAGAGATATAAAAATTGTTAACCAATACTAGAAGAGAAGTTAGATCAAGTTTCTATTTTTATTCATAACTAAAAAGACATAAAATTTTACTTGTGAAAGAAGAATTGGTACGACGAAAAACTCGAAGTTGTTGTCGTCGGAGAACACTGTGTCACATCGATTGATGGTTGAAAGTCGAAAAGAAACTCTCCCAACTATTTTTCACCGGAGGTTGAAGTCACCAGGGATTGAAGGGAGAAGTTTTGTAGAATTGTTAATTGGGAGAGAGAGAGAGAGAGAGAGAGAGAGAGAGAGAGAGAGAAAGAAGAGATGGTTGATGATTTAGAGAGGAGAGGGGTATGTGTTGATTTTGTATTTTTGAAAGTGGATTGATTTATATTTTTGAAAAGATTTGAAGGTTTTAAAAATATTAATCAAGTCCATAATTAACTTAATCAAGTTTCCTAATATTGTTTGACCCTTTAAGTTGGTCAATGTCACCAATCCTTCATTCAAGACTTAAATAACACCTTTCTTTCAATTTTCTCTAGTTACATTGTGATTTATAATACTACGCGTACCACCCCTGTTTTGACTATTTTTTAACAATTCTTTAAATCAATTTATTATTAATCTAAAAATGTACATGTTCTTTTAATTATACTACTCATTTTTTATCCTACCAAAATTTTTTTTATTATATTATACACATTACTGTGCATTAGAGTAACTTCATATTTTCGATTAGCAAATGATTTTTGAAGTTTCTGACTAAAGTACATAATGTGCTTTCTTCCTCTGTCAAACTAGATGATTATAGCAAGTTTTGTTAGAGTACAATAACCACGGCAATGTCTTTCCTTTTTGGTAAAAAATCAAAATATACATGCTAAGATTGTATATTGCAAGTCATAGCAATACTTCTTAAATTGTAATTGATAGCAATTTTTAATTTAAAAAGAGAGAAAATGAATTACAAGCAAGTTTAAAATATAAAAGTTAAGGAAAAAATTAATTTCTAATTTATTTTAAAAAAATATACCCTTTAAAAACGATGCCAGTTACTAAAGGATCTGAATCCTCTCTAATTTCTCTCAAACAATTATTCTTTATTTCAATCTTTTTTTTCTCAAAATAATTCTTTTTCCTTATTTCAGCGAGAAGGTTGTGTCTTCTTCTTCTTCTTCTTCTTCAACAACAACAACATATACTAATTTAAACACAAAATCTCTCAATTAAGAGTGGTAATTAAGGGAGAGAATTTGATTAAAATACTAACTACCCTATTTTAATTGAATTTTTGGTTATTCGAAGGGAAAAATTGAAAACGATAATCCAATTGTGTGAAAACATGAATGGTGATAATTTATATTCAATCATGATACAACATAAAAGAAGGAGGATATCACAAGAATTTTTTTTTTAATAAGTCATTGATAGCCCTATTAACTTATTTCGAAATTTTACTTGGACCCCTCAACTAAAACTGGTACCTATTGAACACCTATACCATGTAGAAAATTATTCCTATTAGGCATTTTCGTATATTTAGAAAAAATTATACACAAACTTGTGATGACATGGAAAAAACAACCAATTAAAAAGTGTCATGTGGTATTGAGGGCCCAAATAATTATTAAAAAGTAATTATAAATTATTTTTAAAAAAATAAAATCCAAAACTGATTATTAAAAGTATTACAAAAAAATTTTAAAAATGAATATCAAAAACTAGTCCACCCTCCCGTTCATCTTCTTCTCTATTTTTTTCGACAATTAAATTAAGACAACAAATTAAAAACTAAATTATCTTCTCCATTGTCAAATACCATTGAGATTTCAAGAAGTAATATTTTAGCCACTATATTAATAGTCCAAAAAACTTTAACCAGATTTTAAGATTTGGACAACAAAAATATCAAGGTTTCACAATCAACAGGGACGCCGAGGGAGGTGGAGTAGGGTGTGTGTTCACAATATATTTCTAGCAAAAGTGGACAACTATATTTTTCTATTGCTTTAAATTTTTTTCCATCTGAATTTCATAGTTCAAGAAATTTTCCATGGTTCTATAATGGTGGGTTGCGGGGAAAAAGGAATGATGAATGTTGGTTAAGAAGGTTCCTCATAAGTAGGGAAGAAAGAAAGGAAAGAAATAACGATATAGAAATATGTGAAGATGATGAGGACTGGGGGGGGGGGGGGTGAAGACGACGGGACTGGGCTGAGTGAGGAGGGTTGTGATTTTTTTTAGTAAATTAAGAAATTATTATAATTAAAAATTATATTAATAAAATAATTGAAGTTTAAATTTTAATAAAAATAAAATTAAACTATAGATTGGTACCTAATCATGCGTCTAAGGAAAGTTTAACGTACTTTCCTTGTCACATCAGCAATTTGTACCTAATAGGCATAAATTTTGAATAATCTAAGTGTTTAATAGGTACCAGTCTTAGCTGAGGGGTTCAAGTGAAATTTTGAAACAAGTCTAAGGAGGTATTGATGACTTAAGCCTTTTTTCAATGAATATATACTTTTATGTCTTTTTTTTAATGAAACGGGAAAACATACAATTAATTGAAATACTTAAATTAGGAGAGTAAAACGTAATGCAGATGATTTTTATACATGATGAATATATTTTTTGATTGTTCATGTAACAATTAGAATCATTTTTTTAAAGTTTGCATTAGTGTTTTAATTTTTTAATTTTTATATAATTTACTTCAGAACTTCATATTTCTTTCCTATTCTGAAATGTTGTAAATCAATAATCATGTATAATTTCAACAGGAAGACCTAAAGATTTTGATGTTGAAGAGATTATGGATGATTCAAATATAAAATTTAACCTATTGGTCAATTTAATAGCAACTCAATTAAATATAGACAATACTTCAGTTCAAATTGAAATTAGGTATTTAATAAGTGATAGATGTCCGTCAATGATCATACACAATGATACAGGAGTCCAGGTATATTTAGACCAAAAGAAAAATATTGCAGATTTCTTTCTTAAATTCTCATTGTGCGTAACTGTGAAAGATATAGCAATGGATACTACAAACATAATAATCAAACCAGCATTTGCATTGCGAACCAAAGATATAATGAAGCAATTGTAGAGAGTCATCAACTATACTCAAATTATTCGGTTCGTTTGATTGAATTGTGGATGAAGAAATGCATGGAGAAGAATGTGTAAATATATGTGAATCATATTTTCTATGCAGTCTGTCAAAGTTGTGTATAAATATAGTACTCCCTCCGTTTTGGAATAAGTGAATTGTTGGGATATTTATTGGTTTTTCAAAATAAGTGAATCATTAATTTTTTTTTTCAAATTTACCCTTATGATTTGACAACCAATTAACTTTTGAAAAAGTATTACAAGGTCAACTTTTTCTTTTTTTTAAGGGGTAAAAATGGAAAGTTATGTTAAATTTATGTCTTTAATGCTTTTTTCTTAATCTGTGTGTCAAAATTCAACAATTCATTTATTATGAAATGGAGGAAGTATCTAGTGAAATGTATGTGTATTTGATTCATAAAAAAAGTATGTACTTTGTTGAGAAAAATTTTGTGTATGAAACATGTATGAATAATGTGTAACATATGCATATGGTAGAAAAGAAAAATATGTTTATATAGTAGTAGTATAAAAGTTGTATGTATGTGATTTCAAAAAATAATTTCATACAGTTATATATGAAAAAGGTGTATGAAACATGTAAGATTTAAGCGTTAACTTATATCCTTTTTATGTCATATGTATATAAACGTATATAGTATATGTATGTATATTGTATGTTATGTGTATAATATGTGAATTAATCGTCCAAACATTATATTTTTTTATTGCAGACACGAGTTTCAACTAAATTCAAATATATAATGATTTATTATACCAACATGGAAAAGATTATTGTTTTAATTTCATAACACTAAAAGGTTTCTTGATATATACGATATTGATTGATTTAAGCTAGATTAATTAAGAATACAAGGATATAATAAGCTAGATTAATTAAGAATACAAGGATACCAAATTATATGCAAATTTCATAGACTCTCAAAAAATTAAAATTGAAATCAACTTGAGAAAAAAAGTGAAAATGCGAATAGAACATCAGTAGAGATTATATCCCTTTGATGAAGACAATGGGGGGAGGGGGTGCGGGAAGGAAGGGATGTTTAAAATAAAATATATTTTTAATAAATTCAATTACAAACATGCATTACTTGGAAAAGTAATAATTGTAACTTTTTCATAAAAGGTACGACGTATAAATTGATATAATTTATTAATCAGATTTTACTCTTCTAAAAATTATTTAACACAGTTATTGAGGAAAGAGGAAAGCGATACACACGAATTATTATGAGGGATTTTAATTAATATATACGTTTTAAACAAATTTTAAAAAATAAAAATTCAATAAATTTTTAAAAATCTGGTACAACTTACAATAAATAATCTAAAATATACAAATAAAACGTATCTAAACTATTGAAAATTATTGATGCAACTTGTAATAAACAATCTAGAATGTACATATAAAATAATTTTCACTTCTTTTTGTGTTGGATCTTTGAAACCAAAATTATTTATTTAGAAATTATTTTAAGTTTGAGTTAGGAGTGACAAATGGTGGATTTGGTTGGACTGAAAATGGATTGAGCAAAAATAGGTAATTACCCCATCCGTCCATATCCTATCTGGGTAAAATATGAAGGGAAAAATGCATATGTTAGCATACCTAAGTACTAAATTATAAAAAATAGCAACAGTTTTTTCTAATTACCTTGTGTAGCATTTGTAGTATTATTTTAAGTGGGGGAACACAATTACCGCATCTTAAAAGCAGGTTTCATTATATACGCTTAAAACTTTCTCTTTCCTTTAATTGATTTATACTTTACCATTTTTCACCCTTCTAATCAGATTTTCTCTTTCAAAATTTTTCCTTCTTAACGTCTTTTCCACGATAATTGTTCCACAATTTCAGGTAAATAATTAATTTGGTTATTGCATGTTATCAATTTCTCAATATATTTTTTTAATTTTGTACTGTAAATAATTTCTCCGTTTCATCTTTAAGGTTTTGATTTTTGTAGTTGTTAATGGAGAATCAAGGTCATCGAATTTGCTGAATTTTGTTTTGTTTGTTTTTCAATTAAATTTGATGTTTTATGAGTTGATTTAGTTGAAAAAATTAAATTTTGGATGAGAATTGGAACTGGATTTTGTTTTGTTGCAATAAGTAGAGGGTAATGGAGTTGAATGAATATTGTAGATGATTTTGGGTTGATTTATCGTTATTGTTGGTTGAATTTTTTGAAGATAGCTGATATTTTGAAGAAAAAAGTGGTTGAAAAAAGTTTCTTCTCCAAAAGGCGATCAAATTAAAAAAAAATATGAGAAAAAAGGAAAAGCAAAAGAAATTGAAAAGTCAAACAATGTTGATGACGATGTTGAGAACTCTTTGTGCTAATGAATCTGAAGAAGACATGGAGGAAGAGGTATTTTTGCGTTGTATATGTATTTTTGTTTATTGTTATATATTTAGGGATTTCTGTAAAGCTTTATCAATTGGGGTAATATGTATTTTTTTAGTGAGTTAATATGTATTTTATGTTTCTCCTGATATGTATTTAGGAATTGTAGTGAGGTGATTTGTTCTGTTAAAAATACATATGCATGTTATATGTATTTTTTGATGTGTTGGTTGTATTTTGTTGATTTATACAGTTTAAGGTGTAGTTTTAATGTGTTTTGTTGGTGTTTTTTTTTTTACAGTTTTACAAGATTTTTTTTTGTTAAATTTGAGAAACATCATTGAGTTCTTGGAGTTTTATCATTCTCCGAGAGGTGCATATTTTTATATAATTCATATGAATTCTCTGGTCACTACACAGTTGTTCTAGCTGCGATACAAAAATTAGTTGAGATTATCCCATTGTGTCCCAAGCTTGTAATTTCTATGAAAAGAAAGGTATTAATCTTCATAACCATCCAATATACAAAGATAAAAACTTGTCAGATCTTTTTGATGTGTTATTTGCAGATGAATTGGTTCAAAAATCAAGTGAAAGCTTGTAAATACTTTAATATACATTTACTAATATCGTTTGTAGAAATTAAATTTATTATTCAATTTTTTTTGTAGGGACTGTGGTCTGTATATGGTAGCATACGCAGAGTGTCTTTCTTATGGTAAAAGAGTTTCTTTGATTGAGTTCAACCCCAACACACTTCGTACATGTTATGCTGCACTATTGTAGGACTATATATGGCATGAGAAAACAAGAATGAAATGCTCATAGCGATGTCGAAGCACCCTTGAGGCCTGGCAGGCAAAGCCGAATAGTATCATTGAAGTTTTAGAAATATGATGATTGTTGAATTTATTACATTGGATAGTCGACAAACTGGTGTATGGATGTTGTTTTTTTTGTACAAACTTATTCATGTTTTTAAGTGTTTAAATGTTTAAATGTTACTTATTTTGAAGTGAATGAAAGTAATTCATTTCTGTTGTATAAGTTGAATATGTTTTCAACAATTTTGTACTATGTGTTTTATTCCAGTGTTCAATAATATTGATTGCAGTGCGATTGACCTCTGAAATACATATGCAGTCTTGAAATTTTCAATACAAATATATATGTACTTACTTTCATATATATTCTAATTTGTGTTCATTTACTTTCAAAATACATATGAGATGAATTCAACTTTAATTTTGTGAATTGAATGAAAGAAATTCATTTAAGTATTTTTTGCAGTTTTATTTTTTTTGCTGTGAGATTTAGAGATCAAAAATACATATACAGTGTTAAAATTTTGCATTAAATAAATACATATGCAGAATATATCATATGTATTTATCCTTTGTTCAATAGTTTCAAAATAAATATGAGGTGATTCAAACTAACTAATTTAGAAAAATGCATGAAATTAATTTATTTTAAAATTTTATTAAAATCATATGAAACTGTATTAAAAATACATATGCAATATACATCATATTTATTTTAATTTTTCTTCATTCTAAAGCTAACATTCATATGAGGTTAAGCAAAGTTACTAAATTTGTACTAAAAATACATATATAGTGTTCAAAATACATATGATATGTAGTTTCAAAATACATAAGAAGCGTTTAGATTTTGCATTATATACAAATGCAACATTCATATTAAACAGTGCTTAGATCGCAAATGCTAAATAAATATTTAGAACCATAAAAATGAGTTCATTATTATAAAAAGTGCAGAAGAAAGTATTAAAAAATAATACAGAAGAAAAAATGTATCATTTATGATATTTCCTATAAGAATGTCTGTTGTAACCCTTAGCCCCACATCTAGTGCATGAGTTGATGTTCTTCTTTCCAAACATATCTCGATCCAATTTTCCATGATCCTTCTTTGCAGGAGGTCTTCCAGGAGGGCGTTTGTACTTTGGTGGCAGTACAATTGTTATAGATGTCTCATTCATCTGGGAGCATACCTAATTTGTATTTTGATATGGGTCAATAGAATTTTATCACATTCAACAACCAAATTCGATCATTCATTGATCTAGGATTTCAGAAAATAATTGAATAAAATTCAAATAGAAATTTGTTTAAATTATGTTCATAATTGAAATTCTAAAAAGCTTCACAATTTGTTCAAAAAATACATTAAAATAAAATTTGTTTAAAGTAAAATACAAACACAACAAAAGTTTTCAACCAAATACAGAAACTACTGAATCAAGCAGAAGTAAAACACGTATAACATATATTTTCACATGTACAGTTATATTCTGAAATTTCGACAAACAAACCAAAAATACATATGCAGTGTTAACACTAAGCATAGAAAAAATACATATGCAGTTTTAACATTAAACACAAAAAAATGCATCTGGGAGCATACCTAATTTGTATTTTGATATGTGTCAATAGAATTTCATCACATTCAACAGCTGAATTCGATCATTCATTGATCTAGCATTTTAGAAAATAATTGAATAAACTTCTAATCAAAATTTATTTAAATTATGTTATAATCGAAATTCTAGAAATCTTTACAATCTGTTCAATTGTTAAACCGATCCAAATAACAACAAACGATCATAAAATAAATAGTCGAACAGTGAAATTTTAATACTTGAAACAACTTCTAAACTGAAATTTGGCAACAAATAGTTGAATTCTGAAGGTTTTTGTTATATATATTGAATTTACTCCTTCATTGCTTATAACTTGAAATTCATTTAGAAATTATTCATATAAAATTTAATGGCGACAACAAAAAACTAGATAGGAGCATCAGTAAATAAATCTATGATGCATCACAAATTGAGTAATTGAAAAAAACGATCGGTAAAACCAAAATATACTAAAAAAAAATACGGTAATACCTGAAACAGCACTTAAGCACTAATTCGTAGAAGATAATTGAATTCCAAAGTGTTATCAAGAACAAGGTAATGTTGATAGTTGAACTTTACAAGTTTTTTTTTGAACATCAACAAGTACAATTGAATTTGATTGTTCAATTACAGCGAATTTGAAGCTTCAACAAAAATTTGAATTGATTTTTTTTTAAGGATCATGCGTTTAGTGACTGGAGAATTGAATTAAATTTTTTTTTTGAAGAATCACGCATATAGCGAGTGGATAGTATAATTTTTTTTTGAATTTGAATAGGGTTGTTGAAGGTAACGGAAGAAGGGTGATTAGTGAGTTTTTAATGGGATTGTAATCTTTAATTGTTAATTTATGAAATTATTACCATATTTATAATAGATAATTAATGCAGTAAAAACAATTGTATTTGTATTTTTATAGCAACACTTGGCAAAAATACATATCAAAAGTTGCTATAATATGCAATTATGAAAGTGTTGCTATGAATCTCATAATTAAAGGGTTAAATATGCTATTTCCGAATTTTTTCCAAATATGAATTAAGGGATTAATGGATGAATTGGATTTGAGTTTGTCCATATTTCACCCACCACATTGATTGAAGAATTGATAAGTGAATCGTTGTGTTTTTGAAGTTTCTAATGTAATTTTTTAATCCATCCCCACCTTATCCTTATTCCCCTTTACCTCTCCCCCCAACACTCTCCACCACCCCACCCTACCCACTCACCAAACTTTTTTCATATTAAATTTTTTAATTCCTGCAATTAGAATTTTGAATAGAAGTAAGTGATCTGTTAAAGGTCTATATGGATATCCATATTTTATCTATTTTGTCCATGTTTTAATGATCTTTTAAAATAGGCTGAAAAATGGGAAGGACAATAGTAGTTAGTCGTTGTAAACAAATGACAAGAAAATTGACACCCAAATTTAATTTTCACTTTGTAGCTCAAAACTCTATGTTTGTACCGGAATTATCCACTATCCTAAGCAGGTGGTTCCTTCTCTTTTTTATTTCACAATTTTTTTAATATTTTCATTTTTTTATTATATTTGAAATATGTGGACCCCACCCTAGTATTGCATTACAATTTTGTTTCTCTTACTAAATGTCTATAATTTTTTAATTTAAATTTTTTCAATTTTTGTTCTTTTATTCTTTAGAACCAGACCACACTTTGTGGGAATACACTGGGTCTGTTGTTGTTGTATTTTTCAGAAATCAAATACATTTTTTTATATTTTTAATAGAGTGGAGATAACAAGAATAAAATTCTACCATAAACAAGGGAACTTGGCCAACTTTACACCTCCACCCACCCCACTCCCACATTGAAAATTGGCGAAATATACTCCTCATCATATTTTGGGATCAAATTTACCCTCGTTGTTAAAAAACTTTTCACATACACCCTTACTTTAACATAAAAGCTCAAATCAATGTTAAATGACCATTTTTTTTAAAAAAAACACACCCTAATATAATTATCCCCTCCTACTCTACACCCAAACCTAATTCACAAAAAAGATAAATAAATATACCTTCCCTCAATTCTATTGGTGTCAAATTCTCCCAACAAATAATATACTTGTCTTTCGATGGGTAGATCTAGTGGTTGCATACAAATGAATAAAAAGTAAAATAGAATGAGATAACATAGAAGTATGGACTAGAGAAAATGTTAACCAACACACTCTGCTCCAGTTCCAATTATGTTCAAATTTTAAAATTTGTTATGCAATTTCATGTGCATTTAGATTGTAGACTAGAATTAGTGGATAAGTTTTCTAAAAAAAGACATGATTAAAATTTGTGTAAATTCAAATTGTATTAAAAAGACATAAAAATAAAGAGATGCAATGATTGGCACATAAGAAAACCTTTTAACTCAAACATTCAAAGAAATATTCAGTAGGCCTAATCTATTGCATTTGACCAGTAATGTCATTTTCATGAACTTTCTACTGATGTAAATCCATGAACTGAGGGAGGAATATATTATTCTGTATTTGCACTGATGCTAAAACATCCAGAGTTTTGAACCTTAGAAAATTCTCTGAAATTTCGTTCTCCAGACCCAATATAACTCACGGGTAGAAGCCCTATGTTGGGGTGTGAGTGGTATGGTCCCGTCGTATGCTGACCAATATTAGTTGGTAGATAGTTTTAGTTACTGTAATGGGTACGACTTAGGGTTATGAGTCATAGGGAATGGTACGAGTCGTATCAAGGACTCGTATGGTGGGCAGTGTTTGATCCTTCTAGTATTTTATTTAGCTAGGGATACGGGTTATAGTTACGGATCATATCTTGTGATTACGACTTGTTGGATAAATTGTATACTGGATAGTATTTTAATCAAGGGTTTAGAATTAGATACGAGTGATGGGTACCGATCATATAGAAGGGTATGACTCATATAGGTCAGTCGTATCCCTGTGATGGGTTTTTAAGAGATTTAAGTGTGGGTATTCTAGACATTTTCCTACTTACCCGAACTAGGACCCACAAATTCTAATATACTTTGTAGGATATTTACCCTATTATTCTATTCATTAATACTTAGAAACTATTCTAAAATACTCCAGAATTCTCTCATGATATTTTGGGGCAAGAAGGCTAGGGTTTCATCTTGCGGATTACTTTAGGGCTTGTTTTGGTGATTTCTTTCCATTAATTCTTAGGAACAAGGCATGATTTTCTTCCCTTATTGTAATTTTAACTAAACGCATAGTTTATATGATTGATTTCATGATTTTACCTTTTTAAGATTAAGATTAAGGTTTTAAACTGTTATTTAGGGGTTTTGATATTGAATGCTTGGTTTTGGTTTCCTATGGTTTTACTTATACTTTTATATGCATAAATGGTGGATTTGGACAAATAGTTTGCATGGTAATGGTTTAATGATCTTTGAATTGGTTTTGCTTATATTATGCCCCTAAGATGTTTGATAAAATGCTTATAAATATATGTTCATTGCATTGACTTCTTCTAATGGAACTCTTGTATATTTCAACTTGGTAAAAGAGTTACACATGGTTTAAATGGTTTAGAAAGGCTAAAAGATAAATTGTTATGTTTATAGAGAATATGAAAGTCTCCCAAGTGGATTTAATATGGTAATTGGAAGGGCACCTAAGGTCCCCTTAACCTAAATAGTTTGGCTATAGATATTATATGCAAGTAAGGGGTGGTATGATGATACCACTAATATTAGCCTTAGTACACAAATGATACATGAATTATTTGGACATGGTTTTAATTAGTCATTAATGGAGGGGTGTATATCTAAGACGTGGAAGGTGGCGGTCCCATGAGGACCAAAACCAGAAACCCATATTTGTCGATATAAAGGGTCTTGATGACCGTGTACGTGTGTCATATTTTATATTGAGGGATATGCTAGTCATCCCATAAGATACTTCCCTCGTCGTGCGGCTACACGCACTAGGGCCCTTTTAGCAGGGAGAGCTAAACTCATATGGCCTGCGCGTAGTTAGGACGGTAAAGATACATAGCCCAAGTAATGGTTTTAAATGCATGCTAAACCTGGTTCCCTTTTCCAACACTTATATATGTATGTTTGTATGCATTATGGATGGTTTTACTTAGTTTTATGGATGACATTCTTTTATTCTTATCTTGATAATCATGCTACCGGTCACTCGCTAACCTCGTCTACTGACGGATGTATGTCCATGCTATGCATGAACCGGCCATTCTACTCATCCTGTTTAGCACGAAGATTTGGTATCAATATTTGAGCTGAACTGGTGAGCTTCCATTTTTTTGGGAGGCATAATTTCATGTTATGGTTTTTTTAGATGCCTTTCTTTCACTTTAGATATTGGTTTTGGCAGTGGTTGGGGGCATGTCCCAACCATATTTGTTTACTCTTTTGGATAGAGGCTTTATGGTACTTCTGGGGATTAGTATGGGCAGGATTGACAGAGGTGTAAGCCTTAGCATTGGTATTGATATTAAGGTTGGCATCATCTGATATGATTTCTCACTTTTCTGTCATATTAAATTTTAGAAATGATTTTCATACTTTGTATTGGTATTCCCTTTGGTTTATGGTCTATGGTTTAGTTTGGTATGGTTGGATGGTTGGACTTGGTTGGGTCAGTCATGGTTGTGACCCTATCCCAGAGTCTTAATGAGAAAAATAATTCTATCTTGTTATATATTCAAAATTTATCCTACTTAAGGCTGGATATAGGTGGTTAAGTGGGTAATAGGGGGTGGTCCCTGGTCCTGGTTGGACTTGGGATGCCCATTACGACAAGGCCCGGGGTCGAGTCGAGTGAAGTTGGTATCAGAGCCTAGGTTCATGGTCAACTGGAAAGTCCATAAAGTCATGTCGAGTAGAGTCTCTTTTAGGGGTGTGAAGCGCGCCACACTCATAAGAGAAAGGCTACAAGTTATTTAGGAATATTTCACTTTCTTGGTATTCTATCTTCAAGCATGATTCTCAATCCTAGAATCCCCTTTAATCCTTATTTGTTCGTATTTCAAATCATGACCCCAAGATCTAAAACACAAGAAAATTCTTCTGTCCCATCTGGGATAATGTTGAAGGGGTACGTCCTACATATGGAGTACATTTTCGATCTTATGGTCCTATTCCTGATGGTATTGAAGTTCCTTCTATTTTGACTAGTTTTTCTCATATTTCTCAGGGTAACATGATGAACGCAAAATTTTGTCAGTCTATCCATGTTATTGCCCAATTGGTTATTGCTCAGGCTGAGTGAGGTATGGATGGTGCTTTATCTACTGCGGCCATAAGGGTTGGTCAATTTATGAAGATGGGTCCTCTAACTTTTACTAGAGTGAAAGTGGAGGAGGATCCATAGGGCTTCTTGAATGAGATAGAAAAGATATTTTGGGTGATGCAGGCTACTAATGTAGAAATGGTTAACTTTGGAGCTTATTAGATCAAGAATGTTGCTTATCAATGGTATGAGGAGTGGAACATAGATAAAGGTAATATGGAAGATAATGGGTTATGAGAGGCCTTTTTAATGCCTTCTTGGATCGATTCTTTCCTCAAGAGTTGAGGGAAGCTAAGATGAAGGAGTTTGTGAACCTCAGGCAGGGGAGGATGTCAATAAAGAAATATGCTTTAAAGTTCTATCAGTTATCAAGGTATGATCCTCATTTACTGGCTGATATGACGTCAGGAATGAGGAAATTTGCTTCTAGGTTGAATAGAGATTTGATTCTGGAGGGATAGATTGCCTTGCTAATTAAAGATATCGATATATCGAGGTTGGCTATTCATATACAGCAGGTTAAGAATGAGAAGAGGAAGCAGGCACAGTTTGGGGATAGGCAGGGAAAGAGGAATAAGTTTTCTAATCAAAGAGGTGCTCAGTCTCAGGGTGGTAGAGATGGTGGCAAGTGATAGAAAAAGAAGTGGGCGAGTTTTGGATCTTTTTTTGCTAGTGCTCTTTATCAATCGAGAGACAGGCATTATCAAGGTAGTAATAATTCTAGGGCACAGGTTGTCCAATCTCAGGCGAGCAGAGGTCAGTCAGTTTTTTTGTGTCCCCCTTGTCAATTCTGTGGTCGTCCTCATCAAGGCTATTACAGGGAAGGAAAGAAAAAATGCTTCAAGTGTGTCCAGGTAGGCCATTATATCAAGGATTGTCTGGTCAATAAGGTTACTACAAGGCAAATAAGATTCCTGTGGCTTCATCTTTTGTTCCTACACCTGGTGGGGTAGTATATACTTATATTACTGCTCCTAGTTCTAGTGTTGGTTGAAATAGGTTGTATGATTTGGCATCTCGATAGGAATTTGAGACATCACCTGAAATCGTTACTGGTATGTTACAACTCTTCTCTTATGATGTATATTGTTTTCTTGATTTGGGATCCACTCTTTCTTATGTGACTATATATGTGGACGTGTCTTTTGGTTCTGATCCAGAAGTTATTTTGAATTTTTTTTCTATTTCTACCTTGGTAGGTGACTCAGATATTGCTAAGAGAGTCTATAAGGGGCGTGTGGTATCTGTTGGTAGTAAGAAGATCTTGGTGAATCTGTTTGAGTTGGATATGGCTGATTTTGATTTAATTCTAGGTAAGGATTGATTGCATTCTTGTTACGCATTTATAAATTATCGGACCCGTACAGTTATTTTTAGGTTCCTTGGTGAACTAGTTATAAAATAGAAAGGTAGTCCTTAGCTCCTAGGGGGGAGGTTTATTTCTTATCTTAGAGCTCGGAGGTTATTATCCAAGGATCATCTTTATCACTTGGCCTGGGTTAAAGATTCTAACTCAGAAGGTCCTTCTTTATCTTCGGTCCCTGTAGTTAATGGGTTTCCAGAGGTCTTTTAGATGATCTTCCTGGTGTTCCTCCAGATAAGAAAATATAGTTTGGTATTAATTTGTTTCCAAACACTCATCCAATTTTTATTCCTCCATATAAGATGGTTTTGACTGAGTTAAGGGAACTCAAGAAGCAATTTAAGGATCTTCTGGATAAGTGGATTATTCATTCTAGTGTTTCTCTATGGGGTGCACCGGTGTTGTTTGTGCGTAAGAAGGATGGTTCCCTTTGGATGTGCATTGAGTACAGGCAGTTGAACAAGGTGATGATCAAGAACAAGTATTCTCTTCCTCAAATAGATAATTTATTTGACCAATCTTAAGGTGCCAAGTTCTTTTGTAAGATAGATATTCAGTTTGGGTACCATCAGCTTAATATTAGGGAGGTGGATATCCCTAAGATGACTTTTTATACTCGGTATAGGTATTTTGAGTTCTTAGTGATGTTATTTGGATTGACTAACGCTCAAACAATATTTATCAACTTGATGAGAAAGGTGTCCGACAGTATTTAGATCTCTTCGTCATTGTATTTATTGACGACATTCTGGTCTATTTGAAGAGTGAGGTGGATCATCCTAGTCACCTCTGTGTGGTGTTGCAGGCCTTAAAGAAATAATAGTTGTATGCCAATTTCTCTAAGTATGAGTTTTAGTTGAACATTGTGACTCTCTTGGGCTATATTATTTTTAGTAAAGGGATCATGGTGAATTCGTAAAAGGTTGTTGTGGTGAAGAGGTGGCCTAGGTCGAGACTCTATTCGATATTTAAAGTTTCTTGGGTTAGCCGGGTATTATAGACGGTTTTTGAAATCTTTTATTCGATAGCTGCTCCTTTGAGTAAGTTGACTCAGAAGAATCTTAAGTTCTCTTGGTTGGATTCTTAAGAAGGGAGTTTTGTAAAGTTGAAGGATAAGTTGACTTCGGTTGTAATCCTAACTTTGCTGGAAGACAATGATGGGTTTGTGGTTTATTATGATGCATATTGGGTAGGGCTTGGTTGTGTTTTGATGCAGCATGGGAAGGTGATTGCCTATACTTCTAGCTATCATTCGAGTATTGGTATGGCTCTTTTTGAGGCATTGTATAGTAGGAGGTGTAGATCTCCTATTGGGTGGTTTGAACTTGGAAAATCGGACATATTTGGTATGGATTTGGTTTATCAGGTAATAAATAAAGTCAAGGTGACTCGGGATAGGCTTAAAGCTGCCCAAAGTTTCCAAAAGTCCTATGCGGATGTTAGGCATAGAAACTTGGAGTTTGTGGTTGGGGATAGGGTATTCCTCAAGGTATCTCCCATGAAGGGAGTGGTATGGTTTGGCAAATAGGGAAACTCAGTCCTCAGTTCATTGGTCCTTATGTGATTTTGTGGAGAGTTGGCAATGTTTCTTATGAGTTAGAGTTGCCATCTAGTTTAAGTTTGGTTCATCCGGTCTTTCATGTTTCCATGTTGAGGAAGTGTCTTTGTAATCCTTCTTCGGTTGTTCCCTTGGAAGGATTGGGCATTTTGGATTCTCTGTCTTATGAATAGGCCTCGGTTAAGATATTAAATATGCAAGTTCATCGATTATATACCAAGGATGTCTCTTCGGTTAAGGTTCTATGGCAGAACCATAAGGTGAAAGATGCTACTTAGGAAGCAGAAGAGGACATGAAGTCCAAGTATCCGCATTTGTTTTCTGCTCTTGGGATTCATGCAGAAAGTATATGTCTTGAACACATCTTTAATTTTTGAGTTTGTTAAAGGAAAGATTAACATCTTTACCTCTTTATTTTCAAAATTTGTTGAAGGGTTGTTTGATAATTCAAATAACTCGGTGTGTGGTTACCCCTACCTTATCCGTAATTAAGGGATGAATGTTCCTAGTGGGGGAGATTGAAACATCATAGATTTTGACCCTTAGAAAATTCCCTGGAATCTATTCTCCCGACCCAATACGACTCATGGGTACGAGCCATATGTTGGGGTATGAGTGGTATGGTCCTTTCGTATGCTGACCAATATTAGTTGGTGGGATAGTTTTGTTCACTGGAATTGGTACGACATAGGGGCATGAGTTGTAGGGAATGGTACAAGTCATATTAAGGACTCGTATGGTGGGCAGTGTTTGATCCTCTCAGTATTTTATTCAGCCACAGATACGGGTTATGGGTACGGACTGTATGCTATGGTCACGACTAGGTTGGATGAGTCGTATACTGGACAATGTTTGATCCAAGGGCTGAGGCTTTGATACGAGTGGTGGGTACCAATCGTATAGAAGGGTATAACTCGTATGGGTCAGTCGTTTCCTTATGATGCATTTTTATGGGATTTAAGTGAGGGTATTCTGGATATTTTTCTACTTACCATAACTAGGACCAACAATTTCTAATACACTTTAGAGTCTATTTACCCTATTATTCTATTCATTAACCCTTAGAAACTATTCCAAAACACTCCATAATTCTCTCAAGAGCTTTTGGGGCAAAAAGGCTAGGATTTCATCTTATGGATTGCTTTTGGGCTTGTCTTGGTGATTTCTTTCTATCATTTCTTTGGTATGAGTCATGATTCTCTTCCCTCATTGTAATTTCAACTAAAGGCATGGTTTATATTATTAATTTCATGGTTTTACTTTTTCATGATTATTGTTTTCAATTATTATTTGGGGTTTTTGATATTAAATGCTTGGTTATGGTTTCCTCTGGTCTTACTTATACTTTTAATAGCATCAATGGTGGATTTGGACAATTGGGTTCCATGGTAATAGTTTAATGGTCTTTTGAATTGTTTTAGGATATATTATGCCCCAAGGTGTTTGATAAAATGCATATAAAGATATGTTCATTGTATTGACTTCTTTTAAAGGAACTCTTGCATGTTTTCAACTTGGTAAAGGATTTATACATGGTTTAAAAGGTTTGGAAAGGCTAAAGTCTAAATAGTTATGTTTGTAGAAAACAGAAGTCTCCCAAGTGGATTTAATATGGTAATTAGAAGGGCACCTAAGGTCCCTTTAACCTAAATGGTTCGGCTATGGATATTACTTGCAAGTAAGGGGTGGTATGAAAATACCACTAATATTGTCCTTAGTTAATAAATGGTAAATTAATAGTTTGGACATGGTTTTAATTGGGCATTAATGGCGGGGTGTGTATCTAAGACATGGAAGGTGGGGTCCTGAAGGGACTAAAATTGAAAACTTATATTTGCCGATATGAGGGGTCTTGATTACCATATGCGCGTAACATATTTTATATTGGGGGATATACTAGTCATTCAATGGGATACTTACCTGGACGTACGACTACACATATTGGGGCCCTTCCATCAGGGGTAGCTGAACCCATAAGGCCCGTGGGTGGTTAGGACGGCAAAGCTACACAACCCAGCTAAAGGTTTTAAATTCATGCTAAATCCGGTTCCCTTTCTTGGAACTTATATATGTATTGTTGTATGAATTGTGGAGGGTTTTACTTGATTTTATAACTGGAATTATTTTATCCTTATCCTTAGATTCACGCTAACGGTCATTTGCTAACCCCGTCTACTGACGGTTGTATACCCACATAATGTAGAAACTGGCTATTCTACTCCTCCTATTTACCACGCGGATTCTATATCAACATTTGGGCTAAAGTGGTGAGCTTCTATCCTTTCGGGGGGAATCATTTCATGTTATGGATTCGTTTAGACACTTTTCTTTCACTTTGCCTATTGGTTTCAGCCATGGTTGGGGGTATGTCCCAATCGAATTTGTTTATTCCTTTTGATAGAGGCTTTGTTGTACTTTTAGGGGTTGATATGGGCTGGATCGATAAAGTTGTCAGCCTTAGCATTGGTATTGATGTTGAGGCTGGCATCATCGGACATGATTTCTCATTTTTCCGTCATATTCAATTTTGGGATTGATTTTCATATTTTGTTTTAAAATTTCCTTTGGTTTATGGTCTATGATTTTCTTTGGCATAGTTGGGTAGTTGGTGTGGTACAGTTGGACTCGGTTGGGTCGGTCATAGTTGTGACTCTATCCCAGTCTTAATGAGAACAATAATGTTATCTTGTTATATGTTCAAAATTCAGCGCACCGTAGGCTGGATATAGGTGGTTGGGTTGGGTAACAAGGGGCGGTTCCCGGTCTTAGTTAGACTTGGGATGCCTATTACAACAAGATCCAGGGTCAGGTCGTGTCAGATGCAGATTCATTTTTCTGGAGCTATGCATTGATAAATATCCAGTGGCCTAATCATATTGGAAAAATCTGACTAACAAAATTAAGGGAGGACTATATTTGTTTGTGTCTATTTTGTAGGTCAGATCGGAAGAGTTGGATTTTAATGGTGTATTTTATTTTTCAAAAAGGGGGCAGCTAACATTAATTTGAGATTTTCTATCAAGGAAAAGGTTCTTGTGAAGAATTTCTTAACAATGAGGGTAAATTTAGATTCAAAGTACGACAACGAGGGTAAATTTGACCCCAAACTATGACAAAGGATATATTTTACCAATTTTCAAAGTAGAAGGATAAATTTGATTCTTTTCCCGAACAAAAATCAAATAAAATTTTGTAACTTTTGATTTTTTCTTTGAACAATCAATTACAAATTAATTTTACTTTCTTATCAATCAAATACCAAAAGAGAGTATTTTGGCTGATTATATGAAAACAACAAATTTTATACAAAAATGATACACATATATATTTTATACAATAATGATATAGTTTTTATAGATATCTTAATACAAAAACACATTCTATACAACAATAATACAATTTCTATATGTATCTTATACAGATACATATTCTATACATTAATGATAAAATCTTTATATGCATCATATCCAAAATATATATTCTATACAACAAGTATAAAATATTTGTACACATCCTATACATCCTTCACTTGCAATAATTATTTAGATACATATTCACAAAAGATTTGAACATTAATAAAATAAAAATAAATAAACTAAAAATAAAAATGTTTAGAGAAGTTAAGAAGCATCCACGCACAAATAAAAATTATTTAAGTTACCCAAGTTATAATCCATAAATCTTTTGTGAATATCTGGAATTCTTGTTAACTCTTCTCCAGTAATTGTGTAAACTATAGATAATAGTCAATAATAGTAACATGAAGAAATTAAGTTTGCACTGGTGCCAGGCAAAGCAATAAGTTTGTTATAGTTCTGACATTTTTGTGTAATGTATCCTTTGTGTTGTTTTGCTAAATCTTTACTCTAGATAGGTTTTGTATTTAATAATTTTGGTAAGGTATAAATATTATCAATATATGTACGAGTGATATGGTTATAAGTTTGCTTTTGTTGATTGAGTGATTCGGAATTTGTGTGTATCTTGGGAGGTATAGATGACTCTGATTTTAGTATATTTGGTGTATATGATTTTGAGAATATCTGGTTGAGGTTATAATTCTTTTTATTTGGTGGTTCAGGTTCATTTTGAGTGACTATATTTTTTCCCTTGGATACATCACCTGCGCCTGCAGCTGTAACTATAATTACGTTAGTAATTTTAGTTTTTAGGTGTTTCTCATCGTCACCTTCTAGGTCTAGTTTTTTAATGTGCTCTCCCTACACAATATCTTTGCTAATATCTTCTTGTTTTTTTATAGTGCTCAACCTGCACTTTTACATTTGTAACTTCAGTAGTTAATGTGATAACTCGTTCTTGTAATAACTTTATTTGTTCACATACTTGTAATATTAAGTTTGTTTGGGTATCTTTGACATCAGCTTCTTCCATTGGTAAATTAGTTTGAGTAGCTTTGCTTGATATGTAATATGCAATAGCATTCTTGTCAGTCTTGATTACTTCAATACTAATATCCGAATGTCCTTCATCGTAACTGAGTTTTGTATTTTTCTAGTTAACCACCATCGAACCTGGGTATTATCTGTTCTCACAATAAATTTGTTATATACAATATATGGTTCAAATGCTAATAAACATTTATATAATGAGCATAATTCTTTTCTATTTATTTTTTAATTTATTTTTGTTTTATTGAATGTTCCTGAATAATATCTACAATGATGTTCTATTTTTTCATTTTCGTACCTATATTTAATACTTCGCCATAACTATATTCACTTGTGTCTGCTTCTACTATATATGTAAATTTTTTACTTTCATCTGGATAGATCTGAAGGCAATTAGAGCTCATAATCTACCTTGCCTAAGTGATTGAAAATCTTGAAGGGACCGACATATCGGGGACTGAACTTTCCCTTCTTGCCAAACTGCTTCACTCCCTTCATGAGAGAGATCATTAGATAGACATAGTCATCGACCTTAAACTCGAGATCCTTTCTACGAATGTCAGCATATGACTTATGTCGGATCTGAACAACCCAGAGTCTTTCTCTGATTAATTGGACTTTCTCTAAGGCGTCGAATACTAAGTCAGGCCCTATGACTGAGGCCTCACTAATTTCGAACCACTCGATTGGAGATCTGTACCTCCTACTATGTAGAGCTTCGAACGGAGCCATTTTAATACTGGAATGATAGCTATTATTGTGTGCAAACTCAATCAAAGGCAATTGGTCATTGCAACTTCCCATGAAATCAATTGCACACGCCCTTAGCATATCTTCAAGTGTCTGAATGGTCCTTTCTGCTTGACCATCTTTCTAAGGATGAAAAGCTGTACTAAGATGAACTTGGGTACCAAGACCCTTTTGGAATGCTTTCCAAAAGTGAGAGGTGAACTGGGTACCTCTCTCTGAGATGATAGATAATGGAATATCATGTAATCTGACCAACTCCCTATATATAGTTTGGCGTAATCCTTGGCCGAATAAGAGGTATGGACTGGAATAAAATGGGCTGACTTGGTCCTTTTATCTACAATGACCCAAACTGAATCATGATGATGGTGAGTTCGAAGCAAACTTGTCACGAAGTCCATGTTCACTTCTTCCCACTTCCAAGTAGGAATGGTGAACTCCTGCATGGAACTACTAGGTTTTTGATGCTCTGTCTTAACCTGCTGACATATAGGGCACTTAGCCATAAATTCTGCAACATCTCTCTTCATCCCACTCTACCAATAGATCTCCCATAGGTCGTGGTACATCTTAGTGGCCCCTAGATGAATAGAGTATCGCACACCATGCGCTTCTACAAGAATTTGCTGCTTTAAATCATCAACACCTGGAACACAGAGACGACCCTGATAATGAATGACACGATCTCCCTCTTGGGAGAAAACCTCTACTTTCTGATTCTAAACTGACTCTTTTAGCTTGACAAGGCTAGGATCTATATCTTTCTTTTCTTTTACCTCGAAAACTAGAGATGACTCTGAACTATGCTGAACATATAGACCACCCTCTGAAGAATCGACTAAGCGAACACCTAGTCTGGCAAGCTGATGGATTTCCTAAGCTATTTTCTTCTTGCTATCCTCAACATGAGAAACACTACCCATGGAGAATCTACTGAGAGCGTCATCCATAATGTTGGCCTTGACCGGATGATAAAGGAAACTCATGTCATAATCTTTCAAAAGTTCTAGCCACCTTCTCTAATGAAAATTGAAATATTTTTGAGAAAAGAAATGTTGGAGACTCTTATGATCTCTGAAGACATCTACATAAACTCCGTATAGATAATGCCTCCAAATCTTTAAGGAAAATACTACGGCTGCTAACTCAAGATCATGAGTAGGATAATTCTTCTCATGGGGCTTTAACTGCCTGGAGGCGTAGGCTATGACCTTACCATGCTGTATGAGGACACAACCCAAACCTACTATGGAGGCATCATAGTATACTACGAACCTATCTGAACCATCCGAAAGAGCTAAGACTGGAGCTGAGGTGAGTTGAGTCTTTAATTCCTAAAAACTCTTCTCGTAAGGATCTGACCACTAAAACTTGACCTTTTTCGGAGTCAATCTGGACATGGGGGATTTAATAGAAGAAAATCCCTCAACAAACCACCTGTAATAGCTAGCCAAACCCAAGAAACTCCTGATATCTGATGGAGAGACAGGTTAAAGGCCAGTTTCTTATCGTTTCAGTCTTCTGAGGATCTACTCTAATGCTATCACCAAAAATAATATATCCAAGTAATGCTACTGACCTTAGCCAAAACTCGGACTTACTGAATTTGACCAATAGCTGGTGATCTATGAGATTCTGAAGAACAATTCTGAGATGGTTTGAATGATCACGCTCTGTGCAGGAATAGACCAGGATATCATCTATGAAGACTATGATGAACATGTCCAAGTACTGCTTGTACACGCGGTTCATCAAGTCCATGAAAGCGGCTGGGGCATTGGTAAGACGAAAGGACATAACTAGAAATTCGAAGTAACCATACCGAGTACGGAAAGCTATCTTTGGGATGTCACATTCTCTAACTCTGAGCTGATAATAGCCTGATCTGAGGTCTATCTTGGAGAAATAACTAGCACCCTGAAGTTGGTCAAACAAGTCATCTATTCAGGGAAGAGGATACTTGTTCTTGACCATAACTTTGTTGAGTTGACGGTAATCAACACACATCCTGAGAGAACCATCTTTCTTGCATATGAATAAGACTGGTGCATCCCATAAGGAAACACTGGGTCTCATAAATCTCTTATCTAAGAGATCCTTCAACTAATCCTTCAGTTCTTTGAGTTCTGATGGTGCCATTTTGTATGAATGAATAAAAATAGGCTGAGTATTTGGAATAAGGTCAATACCGAAGTCTATTTCCCTTTTAGGAGGAATGCTTGGAAGATCTCCGGGAAAGACATCTGAATATTTGTTAACCACTAGGATTGATTCAAAGCAAGGAGATTCGGAACCAGAGTCTTTAACATGAAGGAGATGATAAACACATCCCTTAGAAATCATTTTCCTTACCCGAAGGTAGGAAATAAGCTGACCCCTGAAAGATGAAGTACTACCCTTCCACTCTAGGATTAGCTCATTCTGGAACTGAAATTAAACTATCTTATTTCTGCAGTCGACTGTGGAATAGCAGGAACGAAGCCAATCCATGCCGAGAATGACATCAAAATCAGTCATCTCTAACTCGACTAAATCTGCTGATGTGGCTTTCTGAAATATCATAACCGGGCAATTCTTGTATACCTGCCGAGCTATGATGGTTTTACCTACTGGGGTAGAGACTGAAAAGGGCTCTGCTAAAATTTAGAGACTGATTCTAAAATTGCCTGCTATATAAGGAGTAACAAAAGACAAGGATTCACCTGGATCTATCAAAGCATAAACATAAACATGGAAAATTTGTAATGTACCAGTAACGATATCAGGAGAATTTTCCTGATCCTGTCGGGTCTGAAAAGCATAGAGTTTATTTGGGCGTTGCCCACTAGTAGGACTGGAAGTGGCACCCTGCTGATTTGAGCGACCTAACTGGGCTATGGAACGATTTTTCTGACCCTGTAGACCTGACTATGGAAACTCTATAATCCTGTAGCCTGGCTTGCCACAACCAAAACAAACATCGCTACCAGCTCTACAGGTACCCTTGTGGTTCTTACTATAAGTATGACATAGGGGATTAGTTTGGGCACTACTGACACTACCCTGAGACTTAGAGCCTGGTGCTTGATCTCTGTTGCCGTCTCTGAACTTCAGCATTAGGGCACTGATGGAGGAAGGATCTGGAACTGCTGGCTTAGGACAGAACTGTGAACAGTTTCCTCCTTCTGATTTGGGTTGAGCAAAACTGAAACTGCCTGATCTTCCTCTTTTGTTCTACCTCTCCCTAGTCCTACTCTTCTGCTCCTCTAATTTCTGAGCATGAGTCATGAGCCTTGCTAAAGTCATATCACTGTTCAACATAGCAGACCTACACTTATTTACCATACTATTATTCACTCCTGACACGAACTTGCTCGTCTTAGCTCTGTTGTCTGCAACCACATAAGGGGCATATCTGGATAGCTGAGTAAACTTAAAAGAATAATTTTTCACTATTATATTGCCCTGCTTGAGGTTGATGAACTCTCGTACCTTGGCTTCTCTAAGCTCTTGGGGAAAGAATTTGTCTAAGAATGCAGTGAAAAACTCCTCCCACTCCATAGGACCTACATTATCTACACTTTCGGACTTTCACTATTTGTACCAAGTGTGAGCAACATCCTGTAACTGGTATGTGGATAACTCGACACTCTGAAAAGAAGTAACTCCCATGATTTCTATGACCTTCTGGACTTGGTCAATAAATTCCCGAGGGTCTTCATCAGACTTAGACCCAAAGAAAGATGGAGGGTTCATTCGGGTGAAGTCCCGAATCCTAGCTGTGGTTGAGTTGGCCACTGGATTGGCCGGAATAACTGGTGGCCATTCATTTTGGGTGGCCACAGACTGAGAAAGTATGGTACATATGGCCCTAAACTCCGCATGAGAAACCTGTTCACCCAAAGGATCTTTGGGCTGAGGAGCGGGGTGATTTCTTCTCTTTGGAGGCATATTCTGAATTAAGAGAAGAACCGATTAGACTGAGAGTTTAACTTGAGATTATGCTTACTAGCACGACATGAATACTAAAAGAGGGTAAACTGTTCTCATAGCCTCTTGCACATAAATGTGGCGTGAAACACACCCATGCACAAGACTCTACTAGATGCGGCTTTCAGAATTCCTAGGACTCTATTGAACCTTAGGCTTTGATACCAAGTTTTTAATACCCTAATTTTCTAAACCAAAATGCTACACGGTGCTTATGACCCTAAGGGAACACAAGCCAACCCAATGACTGATATCTATACCTGTATACTGCATAATATACTTGTACAATGCAGAAAATATGAACAATAGGTCATAAGGTTCAACTGAATAGAATATCTTATAAATATTAACATCCATATAGGGTAACAAATACCCAAAACAACTGAAAGTTGAATCTAAAATCTGAAATAGATCTAAAAGCCTCTAAATACTGTCTGAAATAAGGAGTTGAAGGAACATGTCCTCAACTAACTCCGTCTAGCAAAACTGAACTGAAATAATGAATGAAATAAAATAATATCACCCTCAAATGGATAAGGACTCACTGCAACTCTGTGACTGGAATGCTACTACTGATCTGGAACTTGTGTCTCTGAACCTATGGTGTAAGATGAAAGAAAGCACCATGGCACAAATATGTCAGTACAACTAAAAGTACTGAGTATACGAGTGAGGTAGGCTAAATGTAAAAGGGTTTACATACACGAGCAATGCTAACTGACTACTAATATGAATGTGAGAGTGCAAGCATGCATACATAGTAACTAAGATTGTGAATACGTCATATCTGGATTTGTACGCTAATACATGGTTTACTATTATCTAACATGACTGATACTAAAGTTTTGATAACATAGATGACTGTGTCTGGTAGTCGTGAATCTGATGGAACTACTTGAGTTCCGTACTATAAATGAATTGACTGTAATTGACAGTCCTTATGATGCCCTAAAGTTTTGGGGCCTGTCACTCGCCAGGATTGTGCGTGCTAACTAGGCCGCAACCTTGTCAGCTATGCAGGCGGCATGTGCTGAGGGAATATGCTGAAGTCGAAGATGAGGCAAAGGGGCATAACATGAGGCAACAAGCATCTATATACGTTGTATGACATGTCCTAAGAGTGCCAATATGATTTGGAGAGGGCTTGGTGTGAGCCCAAGGGGGCGGAGGCATGGTGAGGATCGTGTGCGGTGTTCGATGTCAGCGCCGTACCATTTTGAGCTACAAGTGGAATCTAAGGATTCCGGTTTAGAGAGTTGATATTGATGGTACCTTATGTATGCTTAACAAATTTGGGGTCATTTGGAGTCCGTTTGGATAGGGGCTTGACTTGGCCAAAGTCCAGTGGTATTGTCGTAATTTGCTGATTGGTCCGAAGGCCATAACTCATTCCATGTGTATGGGAATGGGATGAAACTTCATGGAGGTGTGAAGGAAGTCAAGAGAAAGGAGTAAGAACAAACGACACCCAATTTGAAGGTCGGATGAATGATCTAAGCCCCAGTATGATTCTCGGGCAAAATGATGTCTAGTGGTGGACATTGGGATTATTTATTTTAAGCATATATAAGGGGGGTATGAATGGTGACAGCCTACCAGCCTCCCCCGGGTGTGTCGACAGATGGCCACCCCAAGTGTGCTGCCATGAGGGACAACCTCAAGGGCCTGCCTTGGTATGTCAAAGGAATGCGCAAGGTACTCATAGGGCTCGGGAACCCTATGGGCGACGCCAGGTCGGGTGGACTAGCGTTGGGCGTCGGAAAAGGCTAGAGGTTGGCTATATGAACCGACAAGCCCCGTGGGCTGTCTAAATGATGGAAGGATGCCTCCAAGCCGATAGAGCAATCGAGATACTCTCCCAAAGAAACTCGTGAGCTAACTTGTGAGCTTGGTCAAGGTTCAGCCAAGCGAGCAAGGGTCCGTTGGCCTAGATGCGCAGTTGTGGGGCGACACTGTGCTATGGAAGCTGGATACAAGTTGCGTGGGCTATGTTTGACTATGCCATAAGACATGAGACGGCATATCTAAGAAAGACGCTTGAGACAAAGGCCAAGGATCGAGGGTTGCCCTACTCGGGCGAAGCAAAGGCCAAGTGCACATGCATGAGGCGATGTCAAGCTTGAGGATAGGACTGTGCATGCGATGGCAATGCTCAGGCCAAGGCAAGGGACGAGTATGTCAGTAGCCATCCCCAGGAGCGCATATGGATGAGATCCACGGATTAAAGGTGCGCCAGAAGAGTTGCTTATACGTTGGCTATGTCAGCCGACATGTTGAAGGAGCGGCACCAAAGGGGGCAAGCCTCTGAAGCGAGCTTCCCACAGGCACAGGATCGTGCTAAAGAACTGGGAAATGAGAAAGGCTGGACCATAGTTGGGGGAACCATGGGCGCTGCACGGGCAAAATTATGTGCCGCTGACACATTAAAAAATGAGCCCGTGACAGTCCTGGTATACTGAAATCTGAAAAACTATCTGATTTTTTTTACTAAGACTGGGACTGAATCTGTGGGAGATAGTTGCTTAACCGGCATACTCCAATAACGTATATAGCTAAGTTGAGGTCCAATCTCTACCCCGACTGGAAAGGTGTCAATACCACGCCACTAGTAAGGACAACTGCGAGTGACCCTTAGTTGGCAGGTACTCGAATAAGAACGGTGGGAGCCCTAAGCTGACAAGTTAAGCCACCTCATCAACCCTAATTTGGAAGGTTAAGATATCTCAACGTACGCTGGCTACGTAGTTCAAGAAAACAAGGATGACTACTTAGAATCACACCCTAAACTGGTAGGTGAGTTCCCATCCTTGAGTTCACTCGGTGCTAACTTCTACTCCCATTTGAAGAGACTGAACATGATTTAACTGGCTGTACATGGACTGAGTAACTGACTTCCATTGACTGATGGAATAGTACTACTATCTAAGAATTTATTGAGATCATGAGATTTCTGAGATTTCCTGAGTCACATGACTGACTGAGTTCTATAGATCATGGATTGACTGAGATTATCATGATAACATGACATGGCTCTAGGCACACAACTATATTTTTTTAGGTATAAGTACCCCCAGGACTCGATGGAAGGAAACTGACAAACATAATTGACTTGATCATAAAATGGAGTCCACAATTCACCATATCATAAGTAGGGGATTTCACACTAAGCATAGTTATCAACATCTTACGTATGGAAGGGAAATTCATAAAACATGTTTATACTTGTATATATTCAATATCATGCTCAATCCATATCACAATAATGATGCATATCAATCATGTGGAATTCATGTGAAATCATAAAGCATAGAGAATGGACTTGTCATTTAAGCACTATTAAATCA
Source organism: Capsicum annuum (assembly GCF_002878395.1). Lineage (NCBI taxonomy): Eukaryota > Viridiplantae > Streptophyta > Magnoliopsida > Solanales > Solanaceae > Capsicum > Capsicum annuum. The sequence continues at coordinate 132,112,009 of NC_061111.1, forward strand.
TGGGACATAAATTATATCATCCTAGGCCTTTTATCAAACACTTTGCATGCATTATTTTAGCTTAGTTGTGTTCTTGAATCTCACCATATTAAACCACATAATTATCATGGGTTTCAACTAACAAACACACATACTTCATGAAAACACCTTTAGATATCATCTTGAAACTTAAACAACAATCATTTACAAGTTCTAATGTGTTCTTGAGAGGATTTTGAGAGAAAGAGTATGTTTTGGTGAAATAATGGCTTTATTTCGTGTTTATGGAATATATATAGGGGTGGAAAGATGACCCAAATACCCCTCTAGATACGTCATTTAATTTCTGTGAAAATTACCCGATTTGGACCCCCGACGCAATGCGGAGATATCGTGTTGCCCCCCCGTTTGTGACCTAGAAACTCACCGTGACATGGTGAAATTGCGGAGAGATACTGGAAATTTACAAACGTCATTTTTTCTTACGGCGCGACTCGCTACTGACTGAAATGACACTGCTGAATCTTTAAATCGCTATAACTTCTTCACCGGATGTCCGTTTTAGGTGAATTTGGTATGGACGAAAAGCTTATTCAATTCTCTAAAATTTGGAGGGTATAAATATGCCAAAATTCCACCTATAAACCAAGTTAATCTTGTTCAAAAATGACCTATGTGAAATCACACTCGAAAACATGGTGGATTCAAAAGTTCTTAGCTTGGCTTACTCTAAGTGACTCTTATAAACATGATTAACACATCATAAGATCTATTTTCACTAGGATACTCATCCTAATTTATGTACTCCAATATGAATGATAGGATAAGAGGTTTCATATGTAGGAACAACGGTTCATTTTCTAGCTTAGAAATATATAGGGTATTGCAGTTGTCCATGTGATCTATTAAGAGAAAGAAATCATGTCAAGTTAGCTTATGTGCAAGTTATATTATGCAAGTGTTTACCAAAATTCCCCAACATATGAATGACAGTCAAGTTCATAGTTTACATGTTTCATGTTATGCCATGTCTCTTAATTTATGCTATCGAGTCCTGGGGGTACTTGTACCCGACAATTTAGCTGATTACCTAGAGCCATGGTCAGTCATATAACAATATCAGTCACATCAAGATCAATAGTTCTCTCATTCAGTTACAAAACTTAGGAAAACTCAGTAGATTCAGTAGTAGTTCAGTCTAACTCAGTATTCAGTTCAGACCTCAGCAAACTCTATTATTTAATAAAATCTAGTAGTAATCCATCAGTCAATGAAACTTAGTGTACTCAATTTAGTTTAGCCAAATAGTAATCTCAGTAATCGTTTATTCCATCCTAGTACAGACTAGAAATTAGTTCAGTGTCTATTCAGTTAGGAGTAGGATTCGACACCGAGTTAGCCTAGGGATAGGGGCATTCTTGTCAGTAGAGGGTTTGACCCTTAGCAGCCATCCCTGCTTACAGAACTACATAGAAAGCGTAGGTTGAGGTATCTTCCTGCCAGACATTATGAGTGTTGATACTTCTTATCCGAGTTATCCTGTCAGCGAGGTTTGATGAAAGAGCTTTCTGTCAAAGAGTGTTAACTCACAGCTTGTACTTACCTATGGCACGATATTGACACCCTTTCAACTGGGGTTATAGGTTGGACCCTAAATCAGTTAGCAAAAGGGCATGATGTTTAGATGATTACCTCCCACAATGTATGTTCTAGTCTCAGTCTTAGAATAGAACTCAGTTCAGTTCTAAAGATTCAGGATTATCAGACATGGTTACACAGCTAAGTACGAAAATCAGTATGGTTCCATAGTACTCAGAATTGAACTGAGTTTTTTTAGCCAAATAGTAATCTCAGTAACCATTCAATCCAGCCTAGTACAAACTACAAATTAATTCAGTGTTTATTTAGTTGGGAGTAAGATTCAGTGCCGAGTTAACCCAGTGATGGGGACATTCCTATCAGCAGAGGGTTTGACCCTTAGTAGCAATCCTTGCATTACAGAACTATGTAGACAACATAGGTTGAGGTATCTTCCTGCCAGACATTATAAGGGTTGACTCATAGCTTGTCCTTACCTATGGCATGGTATTGACACCCTTCTAATTGGGTTATAAGTTGGACTCCAAATCAGTTAGAGAAGGGGCATGTCGGTTAGATGATTACCTCCCACAGTCTTAGTTCCAGTCTCATTCTCAGAATAGAACTCAGTTCAGTTCTACAGATTTAGGACTATCAGACATGGTTATTCAGCTTAGTATGGAACTCAATATATTTCCACAATACTCAAAACTATTAGATACAGTCATTCAGATAATTAGTAATATAGTATTCGTAAACCCAGATAGTGGTTACCAGTATTCCAATTCAATACTCAGTATTAGCATGATCTTAGTTACAATCTATGTATTCATGTATGTACTCTTACTCAGTCATACTCATGTTATTCCGTTATTATTGTTCATGCACATGAACCCATGCATTTCAGCCTACCTCACTGAGCATACCAATATATTCAAAGTACTGACGTATGCTTTTATTTGCGCTATGATGTCTTATATCATTGGTTCAGATGCACGGGCCCCAGAGCACCCTTAGCAGTTCAGATTCTCAACTTTCAGAGTAGTGGTAAGTCCTCATAGTTTGAAGACATGCTTATTATTTACAGTACTTTAATTTTATTTTAGTAGATGGAGTTAGTTAAGGGCTTGTCCCATTAACTCCACAGTTTAGACAGCTAGAGGTTTTTTCTGACTAGAGTATTTTCTGACAGCTATTTAGTTTTTTAGTACTTATATTTTGGTATTATGATACCGCATTCAAATTTATTATAAATTAGAAACTTATGACATATGTTTCCACCTATTTTTGCATAATTATAGTATTTATTACTCAGTTATTTTAGCAGGTACCAGTCATAGGTTAGCTTGTGGTCCTTTGAGATTATGAGCACTGTGTAGTATCTGGGTTACAGACTCGGGGCATTATAAACTTGGTATTAGAGCCTAAGGTTCAACAGAGTCTTAGGAATTCTGAAATCTTCATCTAGTAGAGTCTTATGCATGGGTGTGTTACGTGCCACACTTATGGACAAGAGACTATGAGATGTTTTAGGAAAATTTTCCTTTATTTCAGTTTTCATATCGTGCGAGTGAGCATGAGCTCCCGTTACACTCTCTTTCTAATCGTAGTTTCTCTTCTGTTTATAGAATATGTCTCCAAATAGGACTAAGGGAAGAGGAATGGGAGATCAGTCAGCCCCTCAGTTCATCCATCCAGATCCTTTGGGCGAGCATGTCTCCCATGCAAAATTCGGAGTAGCTTTCACCACCCTATCTCATTCTATGGCAGCCTAGAATGAACGTCTAGCTATGGTTTTGGCGAACCCAGTGGGTAATACTACTGCTGCCAGGATTTGGGACTTTACCCGAATGAACCCTCTATCATTTACCGGGTCTAAGTCAGATGAGGACCCTTAGGAATTTCTTGATCAAGTGTAGAAGGTTACCAATATCATGGTGGTGACTGCTGTTGAGAGTGTTGAGTTGGCTTCATATCAGTTATAGGATGTGGCTCACTCTTTGTTTAAACAGTGGAAGGCAGAGTGGGCCACAGATATAGGGTCCATAGAATGGAAGAGTTTGCAGTTGCTTTTTTGGATAGGCTCTTTCCGTTAGAGTTGAGGGAAATAAAGGTTTTGGAGTATATAAACCTGAAGTAAGGAAATATGACAGTGTAGGAGTATTATAGAAAATAGCAAAGCAAAGATGAGTAAGTTTGTGTCAGGAATATCTAGCAGCATTGTCAAGAAATGTAAGACTGCAATGCTTATTAAGGAGATAGACATAGCCAGGCTCATAATCCATGCTCAGTAGATATAGAAGGCCTAGAGAGCGAGAATAGGTAGTTTCGATTTCGCTCAGCCTAAGTTAGAGGGTGGTAGTTCTACCTGAAATCCTTAGTTGCAACTTTTTCCTCAGCCAGTGCCTCAATTCCAAAATTCAGAGATGGAAACCGAGACAGGGCATCAAGCCCTAAACCCTAGGAAAGTGTTAGCAGTGACCAAATCAATCCCCTTTGCCAGAAGTGCAGTAAAAACCACCAGGGTATCTACAGAGTTGGTAGAAATGTGTATTTTTGATGTGGTAAGCCAGGTCGCAGAGTCAGACGGTCTCCTCAGGTTGGTTCGCAGAGTCAGCATAAACATCCTCAGCTCAGTCCAATCGCCCAAATCAGAAGGGTGCCTCTTCCAGTGCCACCTGTAGAAAGTGCCCAAACAGACTCTATGCTCTTCATTCCTGGTAGGATCAGGAAAGTGTTCCTGATATGGTTACTGGTACGTTATAAGTTTTCCATTTTCATGTTTATGCCTTGCTAGATCCAGGAGCTTCTTTATCTTTTGTTAATCCATATATAGTAGTTGATGTCAGAGTCAGTCCTGAAATTATAGCAGATCCCTTCTCAGTTTTTACCCTAATAGGTAAAGCTATCATAGCCCGGTGGGTATATAGGAACTGTCCTATTATGATATCTTAGAAACTCACTTCAATAGATTTAGTCAAATTAGAGATGACTAATTTGGATGTCATTCTCAGCATGGATTGGCTTTATTCCTGTTATGCCTCAGTTGACTACAGAAACATAGTTTTCCAGTTTTAGTTTCCAAATGAACCCATCCTTGAGTGAAAAGGTAGTATTTCAGCACTTAGGGGTCAATTTATTTCTTACATTTGGGCTAGAAAGATGATATCTAAGGGATGTGTTTACCATCTCATTCGAGTCCAGGACTCTAGTTCAGAAACCCCTACTTTTGAATCACTATTAGTAGCATGTGAATTCCCAGATGTGTTTCTCAAAGACCTTCCAAGAGTTCCACTCAAAAGGGAAATTGATTTTGGAAATGATCTTCTCCTAAATACTCAACCAATCTCTATCCCACCATAGAGAATGGCTCTAGCAAAACTCAAAGAATTAAAGAAATAGTTAAAAGATCTCTTAAATAAGGAATTCATCAGACCCAGTGTGTTTTTGTAGGGCACACCATAGTTAGTCATTCATAAGAAAGACTATTCTCTCAGAGTGTGCATAGATTATTGTCAGTTAAACAGAGTTACAGTCAAGAACAAGTATCCACTCCCCAAAATTAATGTTTAACTAAATTTAGGGCGTCAGTTATTTCTCTAAGATAGACTTTAGATCAGGCTATCATCAGCTCAGAGTCAAGGAAAGTGACATCCCAAAAAAATAGCTTTCCGAACTCGGTATGGTCACTTTGAATCTTTAGTCATGTTCTTTTGTCTTACCAATTCCCCAACAGCTTTCATGGGCTTAATGAACCATGTGTTTAAGCAGTACTTGGACATGTTCATCATAGTCTTCATAGATGACATTCTTGTTTACTCCTGTAGTGAATATGATCATGCAAACCATCTCAGAACAGTATTGTAAACTCTTATAAACCATCATTTATTCACCAAATTTAGTAAGTGCAAATTTTAGCTAAGGCCAGTAGCATTCCTTAGCCATATAATTTTCGGTGATGGCATTAGAGTTGATCCCCAAATGACCAAAGCAGTGAGAAACTGGACCAAGCCTATCTCTCCATCAGATATAAGGATTTTCTTGGGTTTGCCTGGCTAATACCAATGGTTTATTAAGGGATTTTCATCTACTGTATCCCCTATGTCCATATGGACTTAGAAAAAAGTCAAGTTCCAATGGTTAGATCCTTGTCAGAAGAGTTTTTTGGAGTTAAAGACTCGACTCACTACAACTTCAGTTTTGACCCTACCAGATTATTCAGACGGTTTTGTTGTGTACTATGACGCTTCCAGAGTCAGATTGGGTTGTGTTATAATGCATAGAGGTAAAGTCATAGCCTATGCCTCTAGACAACTTAAGCCCTATGAAAAGAACTATCCTACTCATGATCTTGAGTTAGCAGTAGTAGTTTTTACCTTAAAGATTTAGAGGCATTACTTGTATGGTGTGCTTGTTGATGTGTTCACTGATCATAAGAGCTTGCAGTATGTGTTCTCTCAGAAATACCTCAATCTTCGTCAGAGAAGGTTGTTGGAATTGTTGAAAGACTATGACATGAGTTTTATATATCATTTGGGCAAGCCTAATATAGTGGATGACGCTCTCAGTAGAATGTCTATGGTTAGTGTTGCCCATGTTGAGAACAGTAAGAAGAAATTAGCTCAGGAAGTTCATCATCTATGTCGACTAAGTATTCACTTAGTCAATTCAGCAGAAGGTAGTGTGTGGGTGCAGAGTAGCTCAAAATCATCCCTAGTTTCCCAAGTGAAGGGAAAGTAGGATAGGGATCCCAGTCTAGTCCAGTTAAAGAAATTAGTCAGAATTCAGAAGGTAGGGGTTTTCTCCTAAGAGGGATATGGTGTTTTGTGTTGTCAGGGTCATCTGTGTATGCCAGGAGTAGATGGCTTAAGGAAGAGAATTCTTGTAGAAGAGCATGGTGCGCATTACTCTATTCATCTAGGGGCCACGAAGATGTACCACGATTTGAAGGAGATCTATTAGTAGTGGGATGAAAAGAGACATTGCAGAGTTTGTGGCTAAGTGCTCAATATGTCAGCAGGTTAAGATTGAGCATCAGAAGCCTAGTGGGTCCATGCAAGAGTTTAGTACTCCAAACTAGAAATGGGAAAGTGAACATGGACTTCGTGATAGGCTTGCCTTGTACTTGTCGTCAGCATGATTTAGTTCGGGTTATTGTAGATAGGATGACAAAATTAGCTTATTTCTTTCTAGTTCATACCTCTTATTGAATTGAGGACTACACCAAACTCTATATTAGGGAGTTGGTAAAATTGCACAGTGTTCTGTTGTCCATTATATCAGATAAAGGTACCTAGTTCATCTCTCATTTCTGGAAAGCATTCCAAAAGGGTCTTGGTACCCAAGTTTATCTCAATATAGCCTTTCATCCTCAGACAGATGGTCAAGTAGAAAGGACCATTCAGACCTTGGAAGATATGCTATGAGCATGTGCGATAGACTTTGAAGGTAGTTGGGATGACCACTTGCCTTTGATTGAGTTCGTATATAACAATAGCTATCACTCCAGTATTCAGATGGATCCATTTGAGGCACTTTATAGGAAGAGGTGTAAATATCCCTTTAGTTGGTTTGAAGTGGGTGAGGCCACAGTGGTAAGGCCTAACTTGGTGTTTGATACCTTAGAGAAGGTCCAGTTGATCAGGGAATGTCTTAAGACAGCTTAGAGCCGACAAAAATCATACACAAATTTGCACAGAAAGGATCTCGAGTTTTAGATTGGTGACTATGTGTACTTGAAGATCTCTCCAATGAAAAGAGTGAAGCATTTTGGCAAGAAAGGGAAACTTAATCCCCAATATGTCGGTCCTTACTGAATTCTCAACCATTTTGGAAAGGTAGCTTATGAGTTTGAGTTACCTTCAGATATATATTTAGTACATCCAGTGTTTTATGTCTCCTTGTTAAAGAAATACATAGGTGACCCATCAATCGTAGTCCCTATTAAGGACGTAGATATTCAGAACATCCTCTCTGATGAAGAGATCCCAGTCGAAATCCTTGACTATCAGATTCACAGACTAAGGAACAAAGAAGTTCCTCTAGTCAAAGTTCTTTGGCAGAATCAGTCCACTGAGTAAGCTACTTGGGAAGCAGAAGCAGACATGTGAACTAAGTATCCTCATCTATTCTTTGCTAATCCAAACTCAGCTCAAGGTAATAGTTTCCATAAGCTTAATCAGTTTTATGTTCAGATTTTAGTTACAAATATGGTGTGAATTCCCATTGCATGTTCAGTTATACGTTCATGAACCAGTTCAGTCATGTATCCATGTATCAGATATATATGTTCATCATATAGATTTAGTTTATCAGTAATCCCAGTTATGCATTCATGAATCATATGTATCTATATCCATGCATCAGATATGCATGTTCAGTATGATAATTCAGAATACCAGTAATATCAGTCATATAGTCATGTTCCAGATGGTCATGCCCAGTAAGTAATTTAGTCTCTCAGTATTCTTAGTCTAAGCAGTCTTAGTCGAGGACGAATGTTCCTAAGGGGTAGATAATGTAAGACCCCACAAAATCCTAAGCTTAATTCAATCCTTTAGGCTTGTCAAAGGGTCCCAGACTTAGAATATTTTAGCTAAGTACTCAGACTTAGTGTCAATTTAGCCTAAGAAGGTTGGCAATCTCATTTTGTGACCTTTATATCCATTAAATTTTGATGTTTAGGTTGATTCATGATCAGGAATGTCCGTAGCTATTTCCAGACAAGTTTCAGATTTTTTGAACTTCGTTTGAAGCTCCGTTGGAATCCCAAAATAGTGGATCAATGCGATCTTGGCACACCGCATCGACTATGACGTTGATTGATATTTTTCCCAGCTACCAGCATCTAATTCCAGTAAATCAACGTGAACATAGCGCAATTCATTGGCTATCGCATCAATGCCATCAATGCACCACTTTAACCTGCGCATCAATAACCCAGTTTTCATTCATTAAATGACCATGTTCTTGGGAGTATTTGGGTATTTTCCCCATGTCCTTCAGCCCTCAAAACATGAAATTAAGTCCTTTGGAGAGAAAATATACTCATTTATTATCCAATTGGCTCAAGAACAAAACCCTAGGTGCTTAAATTCCAAATCAAGAACTCAAGATTCAACCATAAACTTTCAGAAATTCTTCAACACAGGTATGTAAAGTGTTCATCCATGGGTTCCTTCCAATCTTGGAGTCCAACAATCTCTTTTAAACTTCCAGTAATTGATTTTATGATTTCCATGATTGGAATTAAAGTGTATCCATGATTGCTATTTTCATTAAGTTCCTAATTCATGATTTTATATATATATATATATATATATATATATATAAATTAAGTGAAATTGATCATTATATGTGTTGATTCATGTGAATCCACGATAAACCCTTGACTTGTGAAATTAGAGATTAATTACGATGCTCACATGTTGTTCAATACTATGCTCACCAAGTGCTTGATAAATTGTCCATGTGAACTATTAAAAGAATGAAATCATGTCAAGTTAGCTTATGTGCAAGTTATTTCATGCAAGTGTTTATCAAAATGCCCCAATGTATGAATGATGATCAAGTTCATAGTTTATATGTTTCATGTTATGCTATGTCTCTTAATTTATGCTATTGAGTCCTGGGGGTACTTGTCCTGACATTTTAGATATTTACCTAGAGCCATGGTCAGTCATAGAATAGTATCAGTTATGTCATGATCAGTAATACTCTCAGTCAGTTACAGAACTCAGGAAAACTCAATAGATTAAGTAGTAGTTCAGTCTAACTCAGTATTTAGTTCAGACCTCAGTAAACTCTATTAGTTAATAGAATCTAGTAGTATTCTATCAGTCAATAGTACTCAGTGAACTCAATTTCGTTTAACTAAATAGTAATCTCAGCAATCATTCAGTCTAACCTACTACAGACTAGAAATCAGTTTAGTGTCTATTCAGTTGGGAGTAGGATTCAGCACCGAGTTAACCCAGGGATGGGGGCATTCCTGTCAGCAGAGGGTTTGATGCTTAGCAACAATCCCTGCGTTATAGAACTATGTAGCTGGCGTAGGTTGAGGTATCTCCTTGTCAGACATTATGAGGGTTGATACTTCTTATTCAAGGTATCATGTCAGCGAAGGTTGATGAAAGAGCTTCCTGTCAGAGAGGGTTAACTCACAGCTTATCTTACCCGTGGCACGATATTGATGCCCTTCTAACTGGGGTTATAAGTTGGACCCCAAAGCAGTTAGAGAAGGGGCATATTGGTTAGATAATTACCTCCTATAGTCTTAGTTCTAGTCTCAGTCTCAGAATATAACTTAATTCAGTTTTGCAGATTCAGGACTATCATACATGGTCACTCAGCTCAGTGCAGAACTCAGTATGGTTCGACAGTACTCAAAACTATCAGATACAATCATTCAGATAATCAGTAATACAGTACTCATAAACCTATATATCAGTTACCAGTATTTCAATTTAGTACTCAGTAGTAGTACGATCACAGTTACAATCTATATGTTCATGCATGCAATCTTACTCAGTCATACTTATGTTATTCAATTATTATTGTTCATGCACATGAACCCATAGATTTCAGCCCACCTCACTGAGCATACTAGTACATTCAAAGTACTGACACATGCTTTTTTTATGCTATGATGTCTTATATCATAGGTTCAGATGCATGGGCCCAGAGTACCCTTAGCAGTTTAGATTCATAGCTTTTAAAGTAGTGGTGAGTCCTCATAGTTCAAGCACATGCTTAATATTTATAGTACTTTAGTTTTATTTCAGTAGATGGAGTTAGTTGGGGGCTTATCCCATCAACTCCACAGTTAAGACAGTTAGAGGCTTTCTCAAACTAGAGTATTTTCAGACGGTTGTTCAGTTTTTCAGTAGTTATATTCAGTTTTGGTATTTTGATACGACATTAAGATTTATTTATAGATTTTAACCTTATGGAATATGTTTCATCCTATTTTCTAATAATTATAGTATTTATTACTTAGTTATTGTAGCAGGTACTAGTCATGGGTTTGCTTGTAGTCCTTCGGGATTATGAGCACCGTGTAACATCCGAGGTATAGACTCGGGGCATTACAGCAAGTGCGGCTTTTTAATTTCTAATAATAAGTGGATAAGCCCAGTCTAATATGTGCTAAATAAAGGTGGAATCACTATGGTTTCAAATAAAAAGAATAAGCTTATTTTGATGATTCTAGTCATAGGTTGGCATGTATGTATGGATTATAAGATGTTGAACTCTTGATCGAGAAGGATCACTTCCCTATGACCTTCATGGATAAAATGTTTGACTGACTTATTAGTAGTGGTTGGTATTATTTTTGATGGATACTTGGATTATAATTAAATTTCTATTGCTCTTGAGGACCAAGCTAAAACGATCTTCATTTGCCCATATAGGACTCGCATTCAAGAGGATGATATTTTGTGTCATGAACCTCCAGGTCATTTCCCTAATTTGCATGCATTTATAACATTTAGAGCTTTCCCAAAGTGGCTACAGGTCATTTATGACTTATTTGAATTGTCGATTTTTTACGGACAGTTAATGTAGGCTCATTATTCTATTTTGGAGGTTTTTTTGTTTAGAATTTGGCGTTAGACAAAACTCCTAGTAGATGACCTCATATGTTAATTTTAATGGTGTCATCAACTTTGAAAAATTGATTTTAGGCAAAAAGGATCCTTGGTTCATGTCCCGGCACTTCTGGACTCATTTTGGGCTATTTGACGAATTATATAAAAATAGAGGCATGGGTATGGACCCCACATTTAGTCAAAATGATCTTGGATGATCTTTTTGATGGTTTTATTAAGTCCAGAATGTCAAAATTGTTATGATAGCATATTTTATTTGTGCATACTGGGTTTCAAACAAATCTCGAGCACTCATCAGAGTTCATTTGAACTCTAAAGAAATCTGGTGCATCAGGATGCTAATCTGACCGCTTAAGTGATCATATGACTGCTTAATTTATCTCTGCATATTCTATATAGTATCATTTAAGTGACCTTGACCATTTGGTTATGGTCTTCTTAAGCGATGGAGTATCCATTTAAGCGGGCATCGGTAATGTGGCCTGAGAGTCGCTTAAGCAATACTCGACCCATGGTTCAAGATCACTTATGAAATCGTGGAGTCACTTAAGTAGCTGGCGCCTAAGCGACAGGGAGACCACTTAAGTGACACCTAGTGGCATTAAATATCCTTTTTCTCCATCCGATTTTCCACCATTTCTTTCATTATTTTCACACCAAATTGAAAGTTCAAATAGAGGAAAAAGTAGGTAATCATCCATAGAAGCTAAGGTAAGTTAGACCAACTCTCCTTGGTTATCCACCACTTCTCTTCAATTTCCATCCTAATTCATGATAAATTCGTAGAAATTAGGTCTTAATTTACTAAGCCTTAAGGGTTGATTTGATACCCAATTTACGCCTCATTTGTGCTAAACATTTTCCCATACATTTTTTTTCTTTTGAGGGACCCTGTGATAGATTCAATTTTGATTTTTGTTTATGGGCCTTTTAGGCCCATTTTGGACTAGAATTTTGATCTAACCCTTAATATAGCTATATGTGTCTCATTTTACTCCTTATGACATGTAGATTACCATTTTGATAGCGTGACGATATTTAGAGATTGTGGAGTAAAGATAGACCATTTGTAGGAGATTCAAGGTTTTGCGATTTGGCGTTGAGGTGGGCTTCTATCTATTTTTTCATAAGATAGTGGATTATATATGTTGTATGTTGGATAGGGATGTAAGATGTGACAATGGGTAAAACACTATGACTTATCCTAATTTATAAGTTTGGGGATAGAAGGGTGAATTAACCCTTAAGGTAAAATAATTATTATGCTTCTAGGATCTTATTATCCTAGGTTGCTAGCATGTTAGGCATAGTTAATACTAAAGAACCTTTAGTACAATGTTTACTACTTAGTGAATTATGATGAATTCTCAAATTATGATATGGTTATATCGAATATGCATTATAGGGCTCAAGACCATGATTATGATATTGGTTGTATTCTAGGAAGTGTTTATCCTTGTAAGGGATGTGGCTATAGTTTATAGTCATTAGAATCTTATAATTGTATTGTTTATATACTGGTGATGACATGCATATATTTGGTATATCTATTCTCACTAAAACAACAAAATGGTATGATTCCGATTAAAAATATAGTTTTACTACTATTTTTCCTAAAAAGAGATTTATTCCAAATTTTTAATTTTAAAATTGGTTCTTTATAATAGGAATTATACCATCATAATGAATAAATTATAATCCTTTGAGACTAAAAATGATGTTTTAGAAATTTGATCGAGATAGATTCTAGTCCACGATTTTTCTATTACTATTTACCTCGATCGAGAGAGATTTTAACCCTTTCTACACTTTAATAATAATCTAGTTCCAGAGTTTACCCCAGACAATAGATTTACAAACTTGAACTCTTTTAGACATGATTCAAGTCCATGCAATTTTATTTATATATATCTCCTCCATATTATATGGAGTAGGTTGAGAATGATGATGAGTATTGTAAATCCTGGATAGGGACCAGGTCGGTGTTTATGGATACTTACAAATCCCTTAAGGGCCCCTTCTTCTATGGGTCGTCCTTCTACAGAAGAGAGACCAATGTAGGTCCTGCCTTTATGAGCCATCAAGGTCGAAGAAATTTATACACCAGGTTACATTATGATGCTTGTTTTGATTATGGTAGTATGGATTATACTTTACATTCATACTTACATGCACATTTCCTATCAATCACCAGTATGTGCCTATATCTATCAACCTTATGGGGGGTTACATAGGTATAAGTGTGTAGTATTAGTTATGGTGTGTTGTATGTTGATTGGACCATTGGAGTTATGGGTATCAATTTATGTATTGTTTGTCTGGGAAAGCCAGTTACTTTATATTGTTTTGCTATTATGGTTAGTTTATTATAGGTTAATTATTGGACTAATAATGGGATTTGAGGTATGGTTTTGAATTTGATTCATTTTTCTTACAGTTTCTTTATTATGGATTATTATATTATGTTTAGACTTACGAATTAGAGATCCTGATTATGTTAGTGTCTATTCCTACTATGATTAGGAGGCCATGAGATGCTAGTACGACTACTGTAGGTTTTGCCTTGCGTCAGGCTTGTTTGTTTGTGTGTGTGTGTATATATATATAGCTATGACATTATTGTATATCCTTCTATTCCATTATTCATGATTGTATATTTGTTCCTTGTCCTTGTGAACTACTATATATGCCCTTCTTCTTCTCTTTATTTGTATAATGGCCAACAATACATGATATAGTACTTAGGCCCCAAAGTATGGCTAGAATAGAATCATTTATTATTATGGTATCCCTAGCTTTACAATGTAGTTTTCTAGATATTTATGCATATTTTATATTCCCGCTTGTATGCTATTTTATATTTGTGTGCTTTCCTCTGCTTTATATTCCTGCATTCCTGCTTTACTCTGTTTTATATTCCTTATGGGTGCCGTATCTATGTTATGTCATCTGCTTCTGTGCTGTACTATGTGTTTGTGTGATATCTCGTGACTTGAGCCGGGGGTCTTTCGGAAACAGCCTTTCTACTTCATCAGAGGTAGAGGTATGGACTGCGTACATCTTACCCCCCCCAGACCCCACTAAGTGGGAATACACTGGGTTTGTTGTTGTTGTTGTTGTTGTATCTTTGGAGCCCAGTCGATAGTTGCCTATTGAGTACCACGTGTTTGGTACTCATACTACACTTCTACAACTTGCAGATCATAGTATGAGTTCTCACAGTTATTGTGTGCATCATGCAAAGTAGCTACAAATTGGAGAAATAGGGTGAGCTCCTACTTTCAGAGTATTTCTATTCTCCCTTCTATGTACTAGACTAATTTCCATGTTGTATTTAGGGATACATTGTATCAATTTTTTCATTTAGTGCTTTATTTTGTATTCCTATTACATTAGAAGCTCTTATACTAATTCCACCTGGTTTTGGGACTATCATATGTATTTTAGCCTTTGTACTATATTTATTCCATATTCTTATTTTATTTCTCTTGGTAGTCCATTACTAGTAGTTCTGGACTATGGGTTGGCTTACCCACTGGTGGGTCATAGTAGGTGTCATCATGACCTGAGAAATCAGGTTGTGACAAATTAAAATAAGAGCCTTGGTTTACAAATGTCTTGGTACAAGAACTATATATCTAGTAGAGTCTTACGGATCGATGCATAAACGTTCATAACCTATCTTTGGAAGGCTACAGAGAATTCTTAAGAAATTCTTTTCTTGACTTCTTGTCATTTTTCATATTTTTATATGCCTCAACTGCGTTCCTTGACTTTATTTTAGCCCAGAAGAATAATGTGAGGTTGTCGATAGAGACGGATAGGACTTTGACATATATTTCTAGAGCTTCAGTGCAGCATTGGACTAGGGAGTTAGTGATGTTGAAGATTCTTTAGTGTAATTAGAGGATTTAGGGCCAACCTAGGCTCCGATGGAGCTCATGACTGCTTCAACCTTTTAAGATTCAGCATTGGGGATCCTAAGTCTTTTTTTGATACCTCAAAGCCAGGGATGCCATTTTGTTCATTGAGTAGTTCTCAGGCTAGAGTTTGGTTTGTTAGTGTTCATCCGGTTTCCTTTTCGGATATAGAGCACAAGATTGTGTTTTTGAGTGGGCCTGGCACATTTTTGTGCTATATTCTTTATGGAATGACATGATGTATGAATTTACTAGAGAATTAGTATTACCATTCTATTTGGTGTTGAAGTACTTGATAGTAGTTGGGTGTTCCTTCTCTAGTAAACACACAAGGGCTAAAGAGAGCATACATTGAGACTTATAAGGGTAGTGGTATGAGTTCATGTCATTAATATAGTGCTATTAGAATTCCATCAGGAAGTGAGGATTCTTTCGACAGAGGACAACTTAATTTGTAGCCTATTGGTTCTATGCAAGTAGCATTTTAGACTATAGATGTCTCTCAGATTAGTCATAGGGATCATAACAGGTAGAGTTTTCATTGGCTCTTGTGGAATATTTGGTATGGGAGTTCAGGACATAGCAGTCATTCAATATTTGAAAGGTCACCACCTCAAGGTATTCTAAGAGCTTGTTTTTGTTATGGTGAGATAGGACATTGGTCTAAAAAATACCCCAAATGCGAGTTAGTTGTTCAAAAAGAGTTAGCATATGTTCCTCTCTAACCTAGAGTTCCTAAGGTGTATTAGATTGTAAGAAGGATGGTCATTTCAGTAGGAAGTGACCTCGGTGTTAGTTGGTTACTCAATTATGGTCAACTCATGTTTCTTACTGGATTAGTGATTTAATGGTTTTCTATTACTGTAGAGAGATCAGTCACAAGTACAACGAGTGTCTCTAGCATGGGATTATCAGTCATTCAACTCATTCAGATTA
This sequence comes from Capsicum annuum, assembly GCF_002878395.1. Lineage (NCBI taxonomy): Eukaryota > Viridiplantae > Streptophyta > Magnoliopsida > Solanales > Solanaceae > Capsicum > Capsicum annuum. The sequence goes on from NC_061111.1 coordinate 132,128,033, forward strand.
GTCTTGTAGAGATGTGATACCTTCAGCTAGAGGCAGTGCACTTAGTGCCACAGTTGGTGTTTCTGATGACTAGTTAGAGTTTGGACCCATTTAGATTTATTCTCCCTCAAATCCATCAGGCATGTGACTTTATATTTTGCCGTGATTGTTGCACTTTTATTTCTCTTCCTTGGACTTTTCATTTGTGTGTATTGGGGTTCTCATACTCATCAATGATTATATGCCTTGGTGGATTTATATTGATTGTTTTATGCCTTAATGTAGAGTTTATGGTTATATGACTACCCTCATAGATTATTTGTTTTAGTAGTAGATGGAGGAATAAGTGTTGATATTTTCTTGAGGGTGTAGCATTAGGGTTTGAGTCCTATTTACCTTGGCATATTGGCTTTTTTATGGATCGATAGTGGTACTTTTTTGTTGATTTTCATTTTTAGGAACCACTATCTTTTATACTGATGTTTATATTACTATTGTTATTATTGTCATTGTTTGATATTTATTGATCCTCACTTGGTAGATACCTAAACTAGCAATATCTAGTGGGAATTTTCCTTCTTCACAATTCTTATTCATTAGCTTAGGTGTCTAGATTGGTTGGATTATTTCTCTCTTATAACAAGGTAAGATTTGTCATTTTGTTCTTTTGTTGGCGAGGATAGACCAGTTGTTGAGTGGATTTGGCAGTGAAGGTATGTTGGAATTTATGGTTCTCTTATTGTTCTATAGATGGAAATTGGCTATACTGTTCATTTTTGGGTTTGAGATTCTTGTACTTACCTCCTAGGTTTCCATGGTTTTACATTGGTTATCGCTCTCTATGTAACCCATTTCTAAGGTTGACTAATTTGGGGTCTGTTCTTTCAATTTTACTAGTTTATCTCTTGATAGTTGTTCCGATATTAATGTTGAGAGATCTTGGATTTGTCTTTTAGGTCTGTTGGGTTTATCTCCTGGTGATGGTTTTCTCTTAGTATTGGAATGGAGTTGGATACTGTGTTCTTGCCATGATGTAGCTCTTGTCTTAGTGGGGTTTAAAGAGTTAAAGATAGGTGATCTTTCCTGTGAATAATTCTTAAGTTGATAAATTGGCTATTCATTGTCGAGATGGAGTACTAGATTGATTAGATTTCAGATAAAGTTGCATTTTTCAAGTATCTAGAGTTTTGTTATCTCTAGTATAGTTTACAACCTTGGTGATTTCGTTAGTATGCTTTGATGGTTTTTTGCCCTTTAATAGATATAGAGTTGGTTGCTTGTGTTTTCAGCCAATGATTTATCCTCTGTTGTGATTTTATTCTTCAGCTATATTTCAATTTTGGCTCAGACATAATTTAGTAAGGATATGTTTGATTTGGATATTAATGTCAATTTGAGTATTTGGTCTTAGATATGACTTATTGACTTAATTTTGAAATTTATGCCTTGGAATGATGATTTAGAGATTATGATAAATTTAAAGTGTTGATGCTTACCCATCTTCAAGCTTTCCCATCTTCAAGCTTGGTTTAGGTAGTTAAGATTGATTGATTTAGCCTTGGCATTGAAATTTCGCTTGGAGTTGTAGAGATTGGGTACAACCTTAGTTTCCAAGACTTATCTCAGTTGGAATTTCATCTATAGTCTGGCTAAGCCTACTCTTTCCCTATATATTCGGTCTTCAGTTCAGATGGATTATGGTTGATAGGTGTTCCGATGGTAACCTATTGACAAAATGTTAGTTCTTTCAGCCTTGACCTCAGTATTCAGTTATCCTTGTGATTTTGGATGAGCTACTAAGCAAGAATAGTATGTTTAAGACAGATTTAACATGGGTTTACTCCCAATTGCTGGGGCATCCTGGAGCAGATCATTCGGCAGTGGGAACTTGTACTTTGATCTTCTAGCTTCCAATTTCAAGGATCATCCAGAGTAGTTATAGCATTTATATAGATTACAGACCTTGATTATCTCTATTTGTGTTCCCAAATAGTGCCTTATGGGATTATTCTTATGCTTTCCATTATTGATTCTTGGTGGATTAGTTTTCATTCTTTGATGTTAATATGATAGAATTATGCGGACAGGACTCCGGTGACTTGCTTCTTGGCTTAGAGTGGATAGCAGGTTTGTAAAGGAAAAAAGAAGGATATGTTTTGATATACGAATTAGTTGCATGGCTCATTCCTTGGTTTTCCTTATGTCTGGATGACTTTTATATTGGTTATACTGGTATCGAAGTTTTATGGTTCCATTTTGCATGTATTAACCTTTCTCAGTTCAGTTGGAGGCCAGTTGGTGGTTTAGGTTGAGTTTCAGATATTTAAGAAGGGAATAGAGAAAGTTGGTAGCCAAAAGGATACCTGTGGTAAAATCCTTTGGAAGCGTTATTTCTTCTTGGAGCTTATAAGGGAAGTCATGCTAGGAGCATACGGGCGCAGTACCTCATCCCTTTGAGCTTTTGTGATCTTTCTCTCCATTGATTTTTGCAAATATAAGCCCTTTTAGTATTGGATCTTATAATGACCCTCCAGGTCATTTTCTTTATTTGTATGCATTTCTGGTGTTTTGAGCCATCCCACAGCAACTACAAGTCATGTATGACTTATCGAAACTATTGGTTTAGTTATCGACCAATTTATTTGTATTTTAGGCTTATTTTTCTATTTTGGCTCTTTTGTAGTTTAGGATTAGCTCTGTGACCAAAAATCCTAGTAGATAACCTCAGATAAGAATTTCAATTGCCCCATCAGCTTCAAAATATTAGTTTACGCTATGGGAACCCTTAGTTTAGGTCCCGAGGGTTTCAGATTCATTTTGGGATATAGGGTGGATTATATGAAAAATAAAGCTATAGTTGTGGGCCCCACACTTAGTCAAAATAATCTCAGATAAATGTTTTGATGATTTTATTGAGTCCGAAAAAAGGAATTTGGTAAGGTAGCATATTTCATTTACATGTATGGGGTTTTTGAAGAAATTTCGAGCACTCGATCAAGATCCATTTGGACATGGAATAAATATAGTGCATCAGGATCTGATATGACCTATTAAGAGATCATATGACCGCTTAAGTAGCCTTCGCATATGTGTCATAGTGTCTCTTACCTTGACCATTTTTTCAAGGGCCGCTTTAGTCATCGTGTGTCCGCTTAAGCAGCCTGGGAGTCGCTTAAGCGATATTCGACCAATGGTTTAAGAACTCTTAAGAGCAGTTGTAACTTAAGCGACAGGGTGACCACTTAAGCGACGTCTGGTGGCTTAAATCCTCTTTTACCTCACCCAATTTTCCACCATTTCTTCCATAATTTTCACACTAAATTGAGAACTAAAAAATAGGAAAAAGTGAAAAATCATCAATAGAAGATAAGGTAAGTTAGCCTAACTCTCCTTGATCATTTCCTATTAATTTTTCCTTTAATTTCCTTCCCAATTCATGATAAATTCTTTGAAATTAGGTCTTAATTTCCTAAACTTTAAGGGTTGTTTTAAGAGAAGATTTATGCTCTGTTTGTGCTTAAATTTTGGGTATACATTCCTTGTCTTTCGAGGAACCCCGTGATGGATTCAATTTTGAATTTCGTTTTTAGGCCCCATAGGCCCGTTCTTGACCCAAATTTTGACCCACCCCAAATATATCAATAGGTCTCATTTTACTCTTGACATGAAGATTACTATTTTGATAGTGTGATTGGCATTTCAGGATCATGGAGTTAAGAGAACGATTTATTGAAGATTCAAGAATTTGTAGTTTGACAAAGAGGTAGGATTTTTTCTAGTCTTTTTCATGAGATAGTGTATTATATATGTTGCATGTTGGTTATTGATTTTAGGATGTCATAATGGGTAGAACACTATAACTTAGCCTAATTTATGAGATTGGGGATAGAAGGGTGAATTGACCCTTAAGGGGAAATATTTATTATGCTTCTAGGATCCTATTACCTTAGGTTGCTAGCATGGTAGACATAGTTGAGACTAATAATCCTTTAGTATAATGTTTACTACTTTACTTGGTTAATTGTAATGGTTTCCTGGATTATGATATGGTTATGTTGGATACGCATTATTGGCCCCAAGACCGTTATTATTATATTTTTTAGATTTTGAGAAGTGTTTTATCATTTTAAAGTACATGGCCGTCGTTTATAGACATTTAGATGCTTATAATTGTATTGTTTCGATACTGAAGATGGCATGCATAGATTCGGTATGTTCACACTCACTAAAATGATAAATGGTATGGTTCAAACAAAATATATGGTTTTAGCACTGTTTTTCCTAAAAAGGGATTTATTCCCACTTTTTACTTTTAAAATAGACACTCTAAGACCGAAAGGAGATGAGTGAAATTCACCCAAACAAAGGTTGAGAGATGCTTTTGTGATACCTAACATGTTAGATTTTGTATCCAAGTCACCGAGATAGTCTGGTGCACACCACGATAAGTCTGTGGAGTTATAAAGTCAAGGGGAACACAATCCTAGTGATTGTATTATATTGATAACAATCCTAATTACGCAACATTCTTATATTACTCTTGAAATACCCCAAACTTTGGCCCTTGAAAAATTCTTTAGTCTTGAACCTTCTGATCATCATACGACTCACACCATGACTCGTATGGTGTGGTGACGGGTCTAAGGACCCTATTCATATGTTGCTCAGAGTGATATTAGCCAAGATTTTTCCTATATACAAAATACTCCATATGGATCGTATGATCAAGTGACGAGAAGTATAGGGTCCAATCATATGGTGTCCACTATCTAGCCTTTGATGTTCTTCCTTGGATTTGACTTGGTGATACTAGTATTATAGAGATGATACGAGTTGGGCAAGGGAGTTGTATATTCAATTTAATATGGTGTCCATCTTTCCGATCAAGTGACGACTTGATGGTATCACTCGTATGATGTGGTTACGAGATGGAGGGTTCACTCGTACCCATCTATGATTTTTCCAAGACTTTTAAGATGAGTGTAGTTTGGATATTTCCCACTCCAAATCCTTAAGACCCTATGTTTTATACCACTAATTGGGCATTCATTCTACACTTTAAAGGATCAAAATACACTCTAAAAACTTGTCAAGGGGATTAGGCTAGGGTTTTTTCAAGGTGATCATCTCGAGGTTTAAAGTTCAAAATCTCTCTGTGAATCTTCATAACTCAACCATGTGACTCTTCCTTCGTTGTTAGTTCACAAAATCATGTGTTTTAAACATTTTTCATGATTCATTGATGGTGTTTTTGAAAACCATGGTTGAGGGTTAGAATGAATAATGTTGAGTATCGTTTGCTCATGTTTTAAATTATGATTATACACGTTTTGATAATGGTTTTGCACATGTGGGTGCATGGTAATTGTGATTTAATGAATGGGTCATGTATAACCCTAGACTTTGGTTTTTTGCTTTGAATAATGTTTTGCTAAGGTATAACCTAAACCGGTTTGTGAAAATGTCAATGAGAAGAATCTTGTCACATATGAATTGTGTTTGAACTAAGGCGTTTCCTATGAATGTTGATGATTGGTAAATGGTTTTATAAAGTTCTTTTTCTCTATAAGTTGATTTTCTTGTAACCTTGGTGGTTTAATTGGCTAAATGAGTTTAAGTCCCTAAATGTTGAATTGACTTGATGTCTTGGTTTAGACAATGGGTTCGAGTCCCAAAGTGTATTAATAATGGTTATATCATGTAAAGCACTTGTAAATTGAGTTGGTATGATGATACCAATGGGATTCCTTTTGTAAATATTTTGATTAATAGTTGTGTATATGTGTAATTAATGTTTAAATTGGACTTTAAAGTTGTATGTGTATCCGGGACTTTAAAGTGGAGTCCGAAGGACTAACACTAGAAACTGCGCTGGTCTGTGTGGGTGTCTATATGAACGGGAGGTTTGAGTCCCCCAAATAAATATATGAATGGGAGGTTCGAGTCCCTCATATTGTATATATTGGTTCTTAAGTCACCTTGAATACGCCGAGAGGTTCGATTTCCCCATAAAGACATATACAAATATGGATATTCTCTAGTTCCTGTAGCTACACGCATTGGGGCCCTTCCAGCTAGGTTAGATCAGGGACAATATAGCCCGTGGGTGCCTTTTTTTATAATGGTTATTCTACACAAGCCAGGTTAAGGTTTTCAAAGTTCATGATAAGCCTTTTTCCCTATCTCGACACTATATATATTTGTATAAATATGATTATATATGATGATTTGACTTGGTTTTGAATGATTACATTATTTTATTCCTCTGTCCACGAGTTATATACTAGTGCATCGCTAACCATCTCTGAATATTATATCCTCATGTGATGCAGAGGGGAAAAACTTCTTCTACTTTTCCTACGTAGAGTTCAGGTATTCGAGTGGATCGTGAGTTGACGTTGAAGTTGTGAGCTTCCATAGTTCAGAAGGCTTCATTCCATGGTATATATATTTCATGCCTTAGACTTTGTTTAGACTTGGTTTTGACTATCGTCAGGGCAATGTCTCAACATTTGATTGACTTTGAATTTATAGAGGCTTTGTTGGATTACTATAGACTTGGGTGTGTTGTTTTGGTGGATTAGTTTAGAAGTTTCATGAGTTATTGCTAGTCTTATTTTTCACTGTCTTTTTATATGTTTGGAACTCATCCAACACTGGAGGTTGCTGAGCTAACTAGGCTAGGTGAAGGAGTTGATCTCTGGTCTATATGGGATTTGAGATACCCATCACGGCCAGGCCCCAATTTAGGTCGCAAAAAGTTGGTCTACAACCTAGGTTCATGGTCAATTGGGTGTCTATAAAGCCGTGTCCAGTAAAATCCCATTTATGGGTGTGTAGCGCACCACTTATAAGAGAGAGGCTATAAGACATTTAGAAATATTTTCCTTTCTTGTTGTCTTAATTTTTAGCTATAGAGTCTAAGGTCTTGGATTCTTCTGATTTCTGATTGCTCATCTTTTAGATCATGCCTTCAAGAATATATAATGTTCATGCAAACTCTTTTGTTTCATCTGAGGACAATGTGTACGGTGCTTGTCCAGCTTCTGGGTCCAAACCCATTCAACGGTCGGTGAAGTTGACTATCCATATAGGGTCCTACCTTTTCCTACTGATACTACCCCTGAGGGTGACACTCATACTCAGTCGCCTCGTAGGGAGGTGACAAATAATGAGTTCTATCGATCCATTAACCTATTTGCTCAGTTGGTGACATCTCAGTCACAATAGTTGAGTTTTGCTGGTGTAGCTATGGGTTCGTCTGAGGCCACTAGAGTTTACCAATTTATGAGGTTGAATCCTCCAATGTTTACTGGTTGAGCGGTTAAGGAGGATCATCAAAGTTTCATTAATTAGATGGAGAAAATTTTCTAGATTATGCATGCTTCGGAGATTGAAGGTGTAGAGTTTACTACCAATCAATCAAAGGATGTGGCATACCAGTGGTATGAAGAGTGGCAAAAGTTGAGCGGTGAGCATGTTGGTTCTGCCTTTTGGGATGATTTCTATATTGAATTTTTGAATCGCGTCTTTGCTCAAAAGTTCAGGGAGGTGAAAATAGAATAATTTGTTAACTTAAAGCAAGGAAGAATGATAGTTAAGAAGTAAGCATTGTGATAACGTTAAACTCTCTCCCACGGTTAGGGGTGAGACGGTCGTTGTCAAGCAACCCAAATTGAATTATGGTCGAATCTTGAGGAGTGAATTTATAGACATCAAATCCTATGGATTCTCAAATTACTACAAATTTACCCAAATGATAATAAAGACAACATGTAAAAGAAAATGGGGGATTTGATGCAGAAATGGTTTGTTAACTAATCAAAGCAAGAGTATAACATACTCGACTTAAATTCAAGTTTGTAGGGAATCTTGGCATTAGGTCTTCCTAAAAGTGGAAGTGTGAGGGTTTATGATCGTTTGACATGAGATCTAGTTACTAACCAAAGGATAGATAGGTCAATAGTCATTGTGGAAAGATTTTCAATCAAACCGCAACGATTTCACCTATTAGCTCTTTCGAGGACCTAACAAGTGTGAAAATTATATCCACCCGTAACATCAATCAAGCATCCCTATTTCTAGGATGATTCTCTTGACATGATTTACACTCCAATTGCACTCATTTCTAAGATTGCAAAAGGAAGTAAACCACAGACTTTCCTGTCCACCATTGCCTTGTCCTTCTATAATCCTTTTTCAAGGATGTTAGAGGTTGCGTTATGTTCGCCTTCATCCCTCTGTCGAGGATGATAAGGGATTTCTAGAGTTTGGGGCTTTCACCCATCAAACCCATTTATGAATTTGGGGCTTTCACTCATGAAATTCCACCTACTAAGCTCAAACAATGGTGGAATCCATAATTAACAACTAAAAATTATGTAAACACATCAACACCCACACACAAACACAATTTAGTTCAACATAATCCCAAGACTAAATTACTTAGCTTCTCATGAATAAAGTAAAGAGAAATATACCATGAGGAAGATCCAAACATTCATTCTTCATAAAATTACTAAAAAATTTAGTCTCCAAAACTAACTATACACTTGCCCAATTAAGTTTCTCAATCCTTGAATTCAAAATTGTCTAAAATGGTGAGAAATCCCCCCAAAAAAAGGGTTTTTACTTAAATAGGACTTGGGATGCGTCTAAGTGCTTTTACAGATCTTCCCCTGGGCACATTCCCACTAATACGCGATCATGTATGAGCATCCATGACCGCGATAACGCAACTACAGTTTTGTGTCGCAATCACATTGTGCTAACCATCTTAACTAACCGCGACTGTGGCTATTAGATCGCGGTTTTAGTACCCGAGGCTGATGTTACCAGAAATAATTAAAGCAAGAGTATAACACGCTGAAATTAAATTCAAGTATTTAGGAAATCTTGAGATTATGTCTTCCTAAAAGTGCAAGTGTGATGGTTTAGGATGGTTTGGAATGAGATCTAGTTGCTAATTAAAGGATAGGCTAGGTCAATAGTCATTATGGCCAATTTTTCAATCAAGTCACAACGATTTCACCTATTAGCCCGTTCGAGCACCTAACAAGTGTGCAAATTATATCCACCCATAACCTCAATCAAGAATTAATATTTCTACGGTGATTCTCTTGACATGCTTTACACTCTAATTGCACTTATTTCAAAGATTGTAAAAGGAAGTAAACCAATGATTTGACTATCCACCATTGCCTTATCCCCCTATAATCCTCCTTTAAGGATGTTATGGGTGGCCTTATGTTCATCTTCATCCATCTTTTGAGGATGATAAAGGGTTTTTAGAGTTTGGGGCTATCACCCATCAAACTCATTTGTGAATTTGGGGCTTTCACCTATCAAATTCCAACTACTAAGCTCAAGCAATGGTGGAATCCATAATTAACAGCTAAAAATCATTCAAACACATCAACACCCACACACAAACACAATTTAGTTCAACATAATCCCAATACTAAATTACTTAGATACTCATGAAGAAAGTAAAGAGAGATATACCGTGAGAAAGATCCTAAACATTCATTCTTCAAAAAATTACTAAAAAATTTAGTCTCCAAGACTAACTACAAACTTTCCTAATAAGGGTTTTTTAATCCTTGAATTCAAAAGTGTCTAAAATGATGAGATATCCCCAAAAGAGATAGGGCTTTTACTTAAATATGGCTTGGGATGCATCTAAGTACTTTTACAGATTTACCCCTAGGCACATTCGTTCTGATCTGTGATCGTGTACGAGCAGCCGCGACCACAACGATACGACCATAGTTTTATGCTGCAACTACATTGTGCTGACCATCTTGACTAACCACAACTGCAGTTATAGGACCGCGGTCACAACATCCGAGGCTGATGTCATCCAGTTCTTCAGATGCACTTTTCTTTGCACCCTTCTTATCATTTTCTGCTCCAATCCACATCTGGTTCTATCTTCTCAGCTTTTAACATACAAAGAGTGGATATTAGTGCATTTACTCATGAATATGTCTCATTTATTCATGTAAAACATGGTAATATGCACAAATAATGAGGTGAATGAGTGGTAAAAGTGTCACTCATCAATACCCCCAAATTAAAACTTTTTTTGTCTTCAAGTAACACTACCCCTATACTATGAAACAATGTGTGCCTCCATTTTGTCATTGAATGATCATGGTGACTTGAACTTTATTGCCACCACTAAAAGAATTTCACACATGGGCAAATAGGCTTCTAACAACTCTCCTCCTTATAAAATTAACCAGAGAAGGATGAAATAGAGTTTGGGGAGAAACTATGTAACAACTACTAACACTCTAGAAATGACTCGCATGTTGACAACATTCATGCTATACCGCTATTCACCTCATTGCACTGGGGATGACCAAATCACCCACCTCAACTAGTTCACATGCCTCTTCATGAGAAAGAAAAATTTCACATACCTAGTTACTAAACATGCAACAAGGAATTTTAAGTGCAAACCTTTACTCTCTTAAGAAATTCTCCATGTTAACAAGTACCATACCATATACTTGCCCTAATTTTCAATCGCCACTACAAAGAAGGTAAGTGGTTGGAGATCTTGAAGGAATTTATAATCTTGTAATGTAGGGTTGGGTTAGGGTAGGATGTCATTTTGGAAACAACATGGCTACACACTTCCTTGAACATCTACATCACACTTTTTAATTGTTTTTTTCTTTATAACTAAGAGCTACTCTCTTTGCTTTCTTTCTTTTTTATCAAGCCCACTTTTTGCTTTCTTTGTTCACCCTATTACTTTTATCTTATTTTCAAGTAACTTTCATGCTATCTTTCCTTTGTTGGGCCCTTTACTCTTCTATTCGTTTCTTTTCAAAACTAAGGCAGATTAGGCATACACTACATCGTTGTGGCACCAAACTTTCTTCCATCAATATTTATCACCCCCAACTTAGTATTTTTGCCTCAAATTACACTTTCAAGTTCAAGAAGGGTATGGTTCAAAAGAGGGAAAAAATGAATGGTTCATGGTTTGTAATATGTTTGCCAAATAAAGGTCCAAAAGCTCGAAGTAGGTACTAGGGATTATAATTATGTAAGGGTAGGCTTTTTAGGCTCAGAGTGGGTACCAAAATTACAAAGGTGGCCTAAGATCAAGATCATTCCTCCAACCTAGTACAATTAAAATTATTTTTGAAAGACCAAAAGGGCAAGTTCTAGATAGTACAAGTACACATGAGATGAAGAAAATTGACCTCACACACATGGCACACAAATATCGTCAAGGAGTTCAATTGTTCCACACACTCAAGACCAAAATAGAATATTCACTAATTTTCTAAATTTAACTTTTAGAGTCATAAAAATAAGGAAAATAATGTTACAAAGTTGCTCACTTCCATGCTTCGAATTTTATAAAAGAATTATAGAAAGAGGAGGGTGTTTTCCTTAGGACCCACACCATGCTTAATTTGCTAATCATGGTAACACCCCAAGTCATAGTCTCACATTGTGAATCATAGTACGAGCGAAACACACCTATGGTTCTCAAACATCATCAATGGGTATGAATGTGATCCCAAACATCAATGCTACAAGTACTCAGACTTTTCTTTCATTTTATGGCCTTGATGCCACGGTTACTCAGGCTTCCCCTACACCTACAGATAAAAATCCAATCACGATGGTAAGATTCATCTATTGTAATTCAAACTAAAATAGTAAACTAAAAATAAACTAATCCATGCAAATATGGGCACCATTAGAGTGCTCGAATATTATAACCCAAATAAAAATAAAGGTAAGAATTATCCAAAAGAGTAGAGAAGTATGTAGAAATATCAATAGAGACACCCCTAAATAAAGAGGTAGAAGTGTCCTCACTACATAAAGAATCAAGAGTAGAAGAGTTAAGGGTGCTCCTTGAATCTGCATCAAGGGTTGCCATTACTGTCATACTCTGCAACATCACCATCTTAATCAAGATTGAACCACTCGGCTGGGGCGTCATCGTCACTGTCTATCCAAGAACAAGAAAGTCCATCTCGGGGCCTTATGACCTTCCATAGTCCCTTCATGCCCTTCCATATTCTGCTAAAAAATTCATCCCTTTTCTTCTATCTTACAACTATTTTGTTATGCATAATCCAGAGGTCTTGGTGTGACTACACCAAAGAGGAGTAGGCTTTCTAAAGGTTGTCAATGATAGCTTCTTTCTTTTTTTATACCTTGTTAAACTTCTCATAATCAGCACATAACACAGAGGAAAGTTGAGTGGTGAAAGGCTCTCCCAGTCCTTGGGGAAAACTAGACACAAACTCTTTATGGTTACAATATTAACTCTAATTTCTTCAAGAGGTCCCACGGTGGTTTGCCTATGAGGTTTGGGTTTGCTACATGCTGATATTACAAGTTGATCTTTCTTATCTTCCTTTTTCCTTGTGCACCCTCTCCTCGAATCTTTGATGGGTAGATGCGGGATTTAGGACATACCCATGTATCACTAGCATACTCTTCCACCCCCGTTCTCTTACAAAGATCAGTAATCAAAGAAGGGTAAAAGATATTTGTACCACACTAGTTTTTAAATTAATCTATTTCATTGACCATGAGTTGACCAATATCCAAAGGAATACTATCTAAAATACAAGAAACCATATGAGCACACAATTCAAGGACTGTTGTCATGTGAGTGCAAGGAGACACTCGGCTACAAATGATGTGCAACTATATTTAAGCCTCATAAGTGAAGTCGTTCATGGAAATATTGCTTTTAGTATTGGTCTATGAAACTTTCTTTTCGGGACATAGCCGTTGTGCCAACTAATTCTCTGATGTACACCCCTTTATTTTGAATTCACCCATGTCTTCCTGTTTGAGCCCATAGACATCATTGATTTGTTTAGCCCCAACTTTCATCGAGTTTCTCCAAATCTTTACAATCACATTGAGTTGGTCTAAGAAAATGCTTCACTGATATTGGCATAAAATTCACGAACCCGTTGTTCATTTGCAAGGCATGGGTTCAGTGCAAAGCACTTCCACTCTGTGGCTTCAAATTTTTCATGGAAGGATGGTAGTTTCTATGGCACATTCTCCAAACACATCCTTTTTTCCAAGAAAAACTTTGTCTTTGGAAGATCACTGTATTAGTGAGTGTGGCATTTAAGTGCCATTAATCAGATATGATCATGCATATCCATGAGGTTGTCCTAAAAGCACTAAACATACATAATATCTTTTGATGTCAGTTTAATCATGTAGGTTGTGCTATATTGATCATTAAAGTTCATTGGACTAAGTGCATAGAGTTGCCTGGCTAAAAATTGGAAAGTTTAGGATTTTTAACCTGGTAGGGGACCTGTCCTCAGTTACCACAATTGGTAGTCAGGGCTATATTCACATTACCGCGGTTGTGGCATAAGATCCAGTTAGGACACCTGAGGCTGGTCCCATGTCACCTCTGTATGTTTACATTCTTTCCAATTTTATATTGTTAGCATGTTCTACTATATAGGTAAAAATTATGGTCTATTTGCAAAAATAAAAGCATGGATTCATGTCACATACCTGAGTTGTGATACAAAAAGGAATGCGCAAAGAGGCTGTATGAGAGCTCACAACTTGACAAAAATTTAGCCTAAATTTGAGAGTAAAATCCTAAAAGAGAGTATAAGGGAAATAGGGGAAACTAGGAGTTAAATGACTGAAGTAACTGCGACCGCGATCGCTGACACCCGTATCACCGTAATTGGTGGGTTCCACGATCGCAGTGACTAAGAGGAGTTTTTATCCCTTGTTTTCCCATGGTCAACATTTTACTCAATTTGCACAAATTATTCCCTGCTTAAATTTTTCAAAGTAGACTTGCACACTTTCCCTTTTTTATAAGCTTATAACTCACTCTAAGGTGCTACAAATGCATGGAGTAGAATTTACGTAAAGAAAATAACATCAATTCTACAAAAACTTAACAAAAAGGGATAAAAGTTACTCTCATGGCATTTATGGGTCACCTCCTACCCAACACATTAGTTATCATCATGGTACGATGTTTTTCTCCATTCATTCTCAAATTGGGTCCTCTAACTCCTCTTCGTTCATCTTCATATTTTCAACTTCTACCATGGATACAACTTGTAACTCTGTGGTTTGCTACTTTGGCTTGTAAATTTTGAATGAAACTTTATCTTCTTGTACCAAAAATTTTATCTCCCCCAGGTCTAGGTCGACAATGGCTTTATCAGTGGCCAAGAAAGGACGACCAAGAATGACAAGTACTTCTTTGTCCATTTCACAATCCAATACTATGAAATTTGCTGGGAGAATGAATTTTTCCACCTTCACAAGGACATCAAACAATATACCCACCAACTTTTTTATGGACTAGTTTAACATCAAAAGTCTCATTGAGGTCAGCATAGGAGTTTCTAAGCTAAGTTTCTTATAGATGACAAAGGGCATTAGATTGATGCTTGCACTAAGGTCACAAAGATCTTTTGCAAACTTATGAGTCCCAATGGTGTAAGGGATAGCGAATGCTCCAGGGTCATCTTTCTTTTTTGTGACTTTTCTATCCATGATAGCACTACACCCATGAGAAACCTCAATGGTATCACTCTTAACGAGCTTCTTCTTGGTGATTAACTTCTTCATTGACTTAGCATATCCCTGAATCTCTTGGATTGCCTCGAGTAGTGGGATATTTATTGAAAGATTGCTAAGTTTTGTGATAAATTTTATTAAATTGTCACTCTCTTTCTTTTTATGCAACCATTGAGGGAACGGGCGAGGAACTTTGATGTTTCGCTGATTTGAGGTGGTTTTATACAATTTGGAGTCGTTATTCTAGATTATTTTGCCTTGTTTTGAGAGAAATTTGTGTGATTGATATGTTCATATTGATATAAATAAGCATTTAAGTGTCCTTGTGTATGATTATAATGTTCAACATATTTTCCAAATGAGTTTGTACTTAATTGTGTAATTTAGAGTTCAATCCAAAAAAATAGTTTCACTAACTTGAGCTAGGTGTGTGTTTAGTTGGCTTTGTTGGATTCTAATGTGTTTAATATATTCCAAATGGTTTAAATGTGTAATTATATATGGAATAACTTGCTATTAATGTGAAAAACTCAATTTGATTAAGTCAAGAGTAGGACCATAAAAGTGAAGATCATTGTGAATTTGCCTTATTTTAGCTTTTCTTTTGATTCATCATTGACGATATTATGTTGTTTTGATCTCTAATTAGTCATTTGTAATTATATAGGAGGCTTTGTGAGCTAAATATGATGATATATTGATGATTTAAAGGCTAGAAATTCATTGGAAATACACCACAAAGTAAATGATGAATGGAGGAACGTCCAACACTTAACCAATTTTTGATAAACAAATTTTAGAGAGGTGTCACAATAGGGGTGCATCGTGACCCTATTTGACTGAAGCCAGCCTCACATCGTGATTGGTGGTTTATACAAAATCAATTTTAATTCTGTCGATGTAGTTTGGGACATCCTATTTTAATTCAAATTGGGGCACATATTTCAAGGATGCAGGAGGGAATCTGTATGGAATATTTGGTATCATGTGCCATTATTAATCCCTCATGGATTGGGTTCAACTCCACTTTAAATATATATACTCCTGGACAAGCTTGGACACCTTGGACGTGAATTGGAATTAATTTGGAAACATGTGCTACTTCTTTCGGTTGCATTATTTTTATTTAGCTTTTCATTTTTTATAACATGTATTCAATTATTTTGATCTTGATTATGAATATTATCGACTAGAAACCCTCTTTCCAGTGTTAAATCCAAGAATATGAGTACTATTGTTTTAGATTAAATTCGATTAATTTTGCTTATTATTTCAGTTGTTTGTTTATTCTCGTTTAAATTATTTTATGGATTGACCACCCGTAAAATACATATATTGTCAGTGATAGAACATATGAAAAAACAAAGTTTGGGTTTTTATTCTTTTATAAAATAAAGAATTGAACTTAGCATCTAGGACAGGGATGCACTTAGATGCCTTACTTAATTCAAACGTAGGACGATAGCTTTAATAACTTAATTGGATTATTACATTCCCACTTAATGATGTAGTTGTAATGTCCATATTAGGTAAAATCTTAGAGGTTGGGAAACCATGATCATGCAATTAACCCTATTAATCAACAACCACAATAAGTAAGTTAACGAATGAAGTTTAATAATATAAAATGATTGTTCGAAGTGCTTTAACCTTGAGTTTTCTCTTATTGATTGTTTCAAGACTTTTATTTTACTCATTATTTACTTTATTTTTAATTTACATAATTAAAAACTCTATTTTTTGTTACTCTCACACTAAATAAATCTTAAAAATTAAAATAGAATTGAATCATTGTTAAATCAAGTCCCTGTGGGATTGATACTTGTCTTCTTGAAGGCCACTTTACTACTTGATAAGACCATGTGCACTTGCGTGTGCACTTGGGCACTGTCATTGGCATTGCTTATCCTTGCGGCTTTTCAACTTCGCCTACTTCCTCATTTCTTTCATCTATCTCTTTCTCATTATTTTCCTTTCTTCTTTGAGGCGTCACCTCCCTTTCCTAGTCCTTGGGCATATTTTAACTGACATCTCCTCCAAAGGGCTCTTCAATAGCTTTTCCATTTCTAGTGACAATTGCTAGGACTTGTGCTTCATTCTTTAGGTTAGAAATTGTGTCACTCAGAATTCCACCTCTAACCTTTGCATTTAGTTGCATGGAGATGTGCATGACTTTGGACTCTAATTACTTGATGGAGGCAGAGTGTGACACCAACATTTGGGAGAGCACAGAGGATTCACTCTTCAACTCAAGGACCATTTTGTCTTTACCTTGAACTCTACTCAAGATTCTTGCCAAAACATCTTTGGTCTTGAACTTTTTGGGGTCGATGACATTTGACACTTTGGCCTTATCCCTATCATGAGGAGGAATGTAGTGGTCATAGTCACGTTTCCTGTCTCTCTGATCATTCTCTCAGTCACGATCCATCAAACCTTTGTTTCCACCTTGCCTCTGATAGGAGGAGATGGAACCTCCCGAGTAGTATGCCAAGCACCGAATTCTTTAGCCAACTTCTTTGCCTCATCATCAACTTCATAATGCTTTGACGCTATGTCATTCACCACTTTTTTGGGTGCACCTATAACATGTTTTGTTAAAATCTTAAGTTGGGTGATCATCTTGGACATTTTCTCCTCCTTCTCCTCATCTCATTTTCTTTGCTCATTAGTCACTATGGAGGTATTAAAAGGGGTACTAGGAGCATCAACATCATGGGTGTGCCACCCTCGATTTTGTTTTGATACTTCACCTATCAATCGAAAGGCTGCAAGATGATGCAATCTTATTATAGAACCGCCCTCCGCATTATCCACCACCATTTTTTTAATAGATCAAGGGCCCTATAGAAAATTTCAAGAATTATCTTTTTCAAAACCTCATGATTTGGGCATTGGGCTAACTTTCCATTGAATCTTTCACAAGCTTCAAATAACGGTTCTCCATTCATTTGCCAGAAGTTCACAATCTCATTAGGCTTTTGAAGAATTTTTTATGGTGGGAAATATCTATCTAGAAACACCATAGTAAGATCTTATCATGATGTAATTGACCTGGGTGGAAGTGAGAATCCATAAAACCGCCTCATCCGTTAGTGAAAATGGGAAAAGTCAAAGTCGGATGGACAGCATATATTAAATAGCACACAAACTTCCACAAAGTACTTCAAATGGACATTCAGATCATCATATGCTAGTCCCCCATGCAATAATTTCATTTGCAACATGTGACGCATGACACTAGTCATATGAAACACCTCATTCCCGTTGGTTGGTGGGATACGAATTGCACTTATTTGTCATGCCTCATTTATTTGACCTTTGTCATCAAGAGGGGAGTCAATGGGGCCCATATTTCTTGCACTATTGATCATGGTTTTGTTAACTCTCAATGTTGCAATGACACTTTGATCACCTAAAACAAAATTCAAAAATAAAAACCAAAGTAAATTATACCACCTCGGGTATTCCCAAGTAATAAGCACACCACAAAAGTGAAATCTATATTTCACTCCCCGATAATGGTGCCATTTTGATAACATTCAACTCACTCTCATGGTTAGGGGTGAGACGGTCATTGTTAAGCAACCCAAATTGAGTTGGGGTCAAATCTCGAGGAGTAAATTTATAGACTTCAAATCCTATGGATGCTTAAATTACTTCGAATTTACCCAAAATAATGATAAAGACAACATGTAAAAGAAAATAGGGGATTTGTTGTAGAAATGGTTTGTCAACTAATCAAAGCAAGAATATAACACGCCCAAATTAAATTCATGTTTTTAGGGAATTTTGGGATTGTGTCTTCCTAAAAGTTGTACATGTGAGGGTTTATGATGGTTTGGCATGAGATCTAGTTTCTAACCAAATAATAGGCTAGGTCAGTAGTCATTATGGATAATTTTTCAATCAACCCGCAATAATTTCACCTATTGGATCTTTCGAGGACCTAACAAGTGTGCAAATTGTATCCACCCTTAACCTCAATCAAGAATTTCAATTTCTAGGATGATGCTTTAGACATTTACACTCTAATTTTACTTATTTCTATGATCATCCCTATTTTTAGGGTGATGCTCTTGACATTACACTCTGATTACACTTATTTCTAAGATTGCAAAAGAAAGTAAACCACAAACTTGATTGTCCACCAATGCCTTGTCCCCCTATAACCCTCTTTGAATGATTTTATGGGTTGTCTTATGTTCACCTTCATCCCCTTTTCGAGGATGCTAAAGAATTTATAGAGTTTGGAGCCTTCACCCATCAAACCTATTTTTGAATTTAGGCCTTTCACCCATGAAATTCAAACTACTAAGCTCAAGAAATGGTGGAATCCATAATCAATAACTAAAAATCTTGCAAACAGATAAACACCCACACATAAACACAATTTAGTTCAACATAATCCCAAGACTAAATTACTTAGCTACTCATGAATAAAGAAAAGAGAGTTATACCATAAGTAAGATCCAAAACATTCATTCTTCACAAAATTACTAAGAAATTTAGTCTCCAAGACTAACTACACATCTGCACAAATAGGGTTTTTCAATCCTTGAATTCAAAAGTGTCTTAAATAGTAAGCAATCCCAAAAGAAAAAAGAGTATTTACTTAAATATGGCTTGGGATGCATCTAAGTTCTTTTAAAAATATACCCCTGGGCATATTTCCGCTAATCCGTGATCACGTACGAGCATCTGCAACCGTGGCGTACTGACTATCTTGATTAACTGAGACCATGGCTATAGGACCGTGGTCGTGGTACCTGAGGTTAATACTATCTAAGTCTTAGTTGTACTCTTCTTTGCTCCCCTTTTATCATTTTAAGCTCCAATCCATATCTTATTTGATCTCCTTAGCTTTTTACCTTCAAAGAGTGGATATTAGTGCATTTACTTATGAATATATCTCATTTATTCATGTAAAATATGGTAATGTGCATGAATAATGAGTATGAATGAGTGGTTAAATGGCACTTATAACTTTGAAATTCCATCAGTTGTCCTGGTGTACTCCTAAATTAGTATCTAATATGAGGGCCCGACTGAGAAAGTTTTCTTTTGGATTGCCTCATGGGTTGATTCTTAAGAGTAAGGCTGCCTTGTTAAACAAGGACATAGACATCTCTAGATTGGTTATGTATATGTAGTAGGTAAAAGAGGAGAAAAACAAGCAAGTTGAGATTGGTAAGAGGCAGAGTAAGAAATTTCCATATTCAAAACATGGTAAGAGCCAATAATAGAGTGAAAAGTTGTCTAAGAAGAAGAGTTGGGGAGTCCTAGCTCCTATTTGATAGCTTCGCTCCCTACCCAAAGCTATTTGGTTACCAATATTTTTAGGTTGGTGATGCTTCTAGGGAACAAGGTTCCCAATCTAAGGCCAGTAGGGACTAGTCAGCACTATCCTACTCTTTCTGTAGATTAAGTGGTCAGCATCATTGTGGTTAGTGCTAGAAGAGGAGGAATCAATGTTTTTTTATGTGGGTAGATTGGTCATATGCACTGTAATTGTCCCCCTAAGGTTGATTTTAGGGCCAATAAGGTTCCTGTTTCCTATTCATCATCTTCTTTACCAAAGGATGCTACTTCTGGCTCTGACACTGGCCGAAATATCTTTATGCAATAACTACTTGTCAAGAGTCTAAGACAGCTATAGATGTTATTACTGGTTTGTTTTATCTCTTCTCTCATGATATGTACTATTTACTTGATTTAGGGGACACTCTCTCTTATGTGACCCCATTTATAGCTGCATATTTTAGTTTTGGTCCTGAATGTCTGTCGGGCCCTTTTTTTATTTCTACCCTAATAGGAGACTTTGTGGTTGTCAGAAGAGTCTATAGGGGTTGTGTGGTGTCTTTTGGTACTATAGAAACTCTAGTTGATTTGATAGAGTTAGACATGGTTAACTTTGATTTTATTCTAGGAATGGTCTGGTTGCACTTGTGCTATGCACCTTTATAATATTAGAATCATAAGGTCATATTTAAATTTCTCAATGAGATAATTATTGAGAGGGAGGGTGCTTCCTTAGCTCCTAACAAAAGGTTCATATCATATTTTAGAGCTCAGAGATTAATCTCCAAGGGGTGTCTCTATTATTTGATCCAATTTAAAAATTCTAACTTGGAAGGTCTTTCCTTACATTTATTCCTATGGTAAATATGTTTTTTGAAGTCTTTTCTAATGACCTTCCTGGTATCCCTCCCGATAAGGAGATTGATTTTGGTTTTGACCTTGTTTCATACACTCATTCTATTTCTATTACCTCATATAGAATGGCTCCAGCTGAGTTAAAAGAGAAATTAAAAGATCTTTTAGACAAGGGTTTCGTCCATCCTAGAGTGTTCCCATGGGGTAAACTGGTGTTATTCGTGTGTAAGAAGAATGGTTCCTTTCAAATGTGTATTAATTATCGGTAGTTGAACAAGGTGATGGTAAAGAATAAGTATCTTCTTTTGAGAATTGATGATCTCTTTGATGAGCTTCAGGGTGCCAAATTCTTTTGTAAGAACGATCTTTGATCTGAGAATATTAATTAAATATTAGGGAGTTTGATATACCTAAGACTTCTTTTCATACCCGATATAGACCCTTTGAGTTTCTAGTTATGTTTTTTGGGCTATCCAATACCCCGTGACATTCATGGATTTGATGAATATGGTCTTTTGTCAATTTCTAGATCTTTTCATGATTGTCTTCATCGATGATAATTTGGTGTACTCTAAGAGTAAGGAGGATCATGTTAATCACCCATGCCTCCTATTGCAGACCTTATAAGACCGTGTCTAGTGAGGGGATTATGGTGGATCCTCAAAAGGTTATTGTTGTTAAGAAGTATCCTAGACTTGCGAATCTAGCTAATATTCAAAGCTTCTTGGGTTTAGCTGGTTACTATAAGAGGTTTTTGGAAATCTTTTCTTCTATTGCTTCTCCATTGACCAAGTTGACTCAGAAGAAGGTAAAGTTCTTATGGTTTGATACTTGTGAGGGTAGCTTTGACAAGCTAAAAGATAAGTTGACTTTAGTCTAGTTTTGACTCTACCCGAGGGTACCGAGGGTTTTGTCATCTATTAAAATGCATCCTCGGATGGTTTGGGGGTTGCGTTAATGCATCATGGTAAGGTGGTTGCTTATGCCTCTAGACAATTAATGGTTCATGAGAAGAACTATCCGACTCATAACTTAGAGTTGTTAGCTGTGGTATTTGCATCGAAAATTTTGCATCCCTATCTATATGGGGTCCTTGTTGATATGTTTTCTGATCATAAGAGCCTAAAGTATGTGATTACTTATGAAGAGCTCAATCTCAGGGAAAGGAAGTGACTTGAGTTATTGAAGGACTATGATATGAATCCTTACTACCATCCAAGTAAAGATAATATGGTTGTGGATGCTCTTAACAGGTTGTCAATGGGAAGTTTGTCGTATGAGAATAACCATAAATGGGGATTAGTGAAGGATATTTACCATTTAACTAACCTTGGTGTCCATATTTTAGACTCTAAGAATGGTGGTGTGTTTGTGCAACAGGTGGTACAATCATTTCTTGTTTCAAAAATAAAGGAGAAACAGGTGTAAGATCTTCTTTGATGAAGATCAAGAATAATGTGGGTATGCAAAAGATGATAGCCTTTGAGATCAGCAGAGATGGTATCTTGAGGTACCAAAGGATACTGTGCATTCTTGACGAGGATGGGTTGTAAGGCATGATTTTGTTCGAGGCTCGTAAATTACGATATGTGGTTTATATCCATTCAACAATGATGTATCATGATCTCAAGAGTACGTATTGGTGGAATAACACGAAATGGGATGTATCCAACTTTATGGCTAAGTGTATTATGTGTCAGTAAGTAAAGGTGGAGTGCATGAGGCCGGGTAGGTTACTTTAAAGAAATTGAACCACTGATGTGGATATGGGAAGTAATTAATATGGATTTCATTACTGGACTTCTGTAGTCATAGAATGAGTGTATTTCCATTTGGGTCATCGTGGATTGAATGACTAAGTCTGCTCACTTTATACTAGTGAGGACTACTTATTCTATCGAGGATTATGCAAAGTTGTTCCTTTAGAAAGTGGTAGTGTTGTATGGTGTGCCTATCTCAATTTTTTGAATCATGGTACTCAGTTATCATTATATTTCTAGCATTCTATTCAACATGGTTTAGGGACTAAGGTTAGTCTTAGTATCGCTTTTCACCTGCAGTTGGATGGGCAAGCTGAAAGGACTACTCAAACTTTGGAAGCTTTGTTATGATCCTGTATGATTGGCTATGGTTGTAGTTGGCTCGACCATTTGCCTCTCATTGAGTTTCTTATAATAATAGTTACCAATCTAGCATTGGTATGGCCTAATTTATGGGATTGTATGATGGGAGATATAGATCTTCTATTGGGTGGTTCGAGGTTGGTGAAGCGGAAATATTTGGCCTGGATTTTTTCATTAAGATATGGAAGAGGTAAAGGTAATTTGGGATAGGATTAATACCTCCTAAAGTCGCCAAAATTCCTATGCAGATGCGAGTTGAAGAGACTTGGAGATTAAGGTTAGAGATTATGTGTTCTTAAAGGTGTCTCCCATGAAGGGAGTAATATGGTTTGGGAAAAGGAGGAAGGTTTTTCCCTGGTACGTTGGGCCATACTTGGTATTGAGAAGGATTGGTAGTGTTGCGTATAAGTTGGAACAATCCTCTAGCATGAGTTTCTTTTATTCGATATTCCATGTGTCCATGTTGTGGAAATGCGTGAGTGATCCTTAGTTGATTGTTCCCTTTGGAGAATATTGGTATTTTGGATTCTTTTTCCTATGAAGAGGTCTCGATGAGGATCTTGGATTGGCAAGTTCGTCGGTTCTAAATGAAAGACATGGCTTCGATAAATGTTCTATAGAAGAACTAAAAGTCTGAGGAAGCTACTTAGAAGGCTGAGGAGGACATGAAGTCTAAGTATCCATTCCCTTTCTTGATTTCAAAAATTCTTGCTTGAGGTATGTATTACTCTTAACATCTCTCTTTTATGTCTTTGTTAAAGTTAGGATGCGAACTCCTTGGTATATTATTTTTTATATTAAAAGTAAAAGTAGAGGCATTTAGGGCTTAATTGTGCTAGTCTGTTCCATGTCCCAACATTTGAGGATGAATGATCCTAAGAGGGGGAGACTCAAATACCCCAAACATTGGCCCTTGCAAAATTCTTGAGTCTTCAACCTTCTCATCATTATACGACTCATATCATGACTCATATGCTGTGGTGATGGGTCTAGGGGCCCTAGTCATATGTTAGTCATGTGATATTGGGTAATTTCTGCCCTAGGTACAAGATAAACCATATGAGTCATGTGATCAAGTAACAAAAATTATAGGGTCAAATCGTATGTTATCCAGTGTCTATCCATTGATGTTCTGCCTTAAGTATGACTTGGTGATTCTAGTCATATAAAGATGATACGAGTTAGACAAGGGAGTCGTATGTTTGACAGAATGTGGTGTCCAACTTTCTGGTCAAGTAACGACTTGAGGGTACCACTCGTATGATATGGTTATGAGTTAGAGGGTTCATTAGCACCCACCTGCGAGTTTTTCACAACTTTTAAGCTGACAGTAGTTTGGATATTTCCCACCCCAAACTCTTAAGATACATGTTTAATAACACTTATTGGGAATTCATTCTACACTCTAGAAGATTAAAACACTCTTTAACACTCCCTAAAAAATTTTCAAGGGGATTGGGCTAGGGTTCTTCAAGGTGATCATCGAGAGGCTTACAAATCAAAATCTCTTCGTGAATCTTTGTAACTTTGGAATGTGAATCTTCCTTCATTGTTAGTTCAAAAATATCATATGTTTTAAACATTGTTCTTTATTCATTAATAGTGGTTTCAAAAACCATGGTTGAGGGTTTGGATGCATAATGTCGAATATTGTTTTCTTATGTTTTAAATTATGATTATACATGTTTTAATAATGGTTTTGCACATGTGGGTGCATAGGATTTGTGTTTTAATGAATGGGTTATGTTTAACCCTAGAGTTGATGGTTTTTGGCTTTGAATAATGTTTCTTTAATGGTATGCCCTCAACTTGTTTGTGAAAATATTAATGAGAAGAATCTTGTCACATATAATTTGTGTTTGAAGTAAGGCAATGGCCTATGAATGTTGATGATTGGTAAATGGTTTTATGAAGGTGTTGTTGGCCGTAAATTGACTTGAATTGTAACTTTGGTGGTTAAATTGGATAAATAGATTTGAGTCCCTAAAATTTGGATTGAATTGTTGTCTTGGTTTAGACAATGAGTTCGAGTCCCAAATTTGATTTATGATGGTTATGGCATGTTATATGGTTGCAAGTGGGGTTGGTATGCTAATACCAATAGGATGACTTTGTTAAGTAATTGGATAAATAGTTATGTACATACGTAATGAATGTTTTAAATTGGTCTCTAAAGCGGGATTTGTAGCGGGGCCATAAAATTAAAGTCCGAAGGACTAACATGGGTGTGCTAGCTGGTACGGGTGTCTATATGACTTGGAGGTTCAAGTCCTCTGAATACATATATGACTAAGAGGTTAGAGTCTCCCATATTGTATATATTGGAGCTTAAGTCACCTTGATTATGCTGGGAGGTTCGAGTCCCACATAAAGGCATATACGGATATGGATATTCTCTTGTTCGTCGCACTACACGCATTGGGGACCTTCTAGCTATAGGAAAGCTGAGCCTATATAGCCCGTGGGTGCCTTTTTTTATGAAAGTTATGCTACATATCCCAGTATAAGGTTTTCAAAGTTCATGCTAATCCTTGTTCCCTATCCCATCACTACATCTATATATATACATATATATGTATGTGTACATGATATTACATATGATAATTTGACTTGGTTTTGAATGATTGCATTATTTTATTCCACTATCCCTAAGCTACATGCTAGCGCTCCAACCACTAACCATCTCTGAATGTTGTATCCCCATGTGATGTAGGGGCCAAAACTTCTTCTATTTTCCTATGCAGTGATCAGATGTTCAACTGGATTGTGAGTTTACATTGAAATGGTGAGCTTCCATACTTCGGAAGCCTTCATTTCATGGTCTTTATATTTCATGTTTTGGATTGGTTTTGGCTATCATCGGGGGAATGTCCCAACATTTTATTGACTTTGGATTTATAAAAAATTTGTTGGATTACTTTGGACTTGGGTGTTTTGTTTTGGTGGATTGGTTTAGATGTTTAATGAGTTATCGTTAATTTTATTTTGCACTATTCTGTTATATGTTTGGAACTTATCCGACACTTGAGGTTGTTGAGCTGACTAGGTTAGGTGAAGGGAGTGATCTCCAGTCCATGTGGGACTTGAGATACCTGTCATGGCCAGGCCTCAGGTCAGGTTGTGACAGCACTTGCTTTTATAAAAAAACAATTTACTTTCTATAATTTTCAATTACATCAATAAGCTCGAGAGAGATTTTTGGTCTATTCCTCATGGAATGGACCCCAGCCTTGTTGGGTTTTATATTTCACAAGCGACTGCTTTATACTTTTTTAGAGGTGTAATTTAGGCTACATTATCTAATGTGGCAGTGGATGGTTTGAGTTGAAAGGTTGTGAATATCGAGAGTTTTGCTTATTTATTTTTTGGGGAGTGACCTTTAGCCTTAGATATTCAGTCTTTAGCTAAACAGTTAGTTCAACTTGATATTTCAACACCTGAGAATGTTTTGTCCTTTTTTTAGGCTAAATCTTCATTGATGGAAAAAATTTAAACTCGTCAGTTTGATGATGATAATTTGAGGGTGATTGAGTAGTGAAAAAAAGAGTGTAATTCTCAATCCCAATGATATTTTGAGGATTGTTTTCCACGTATGTGTGGCGAGAGTTGGTGGATTAGTTGGACTGATCTTAGATGAGGATTATTGTTTGAAGTATTCTATTCACTCAGAAGTGGTTAAAATGTATCATGACTTTAAGCAACACTTTTGGTGGTATGGTATGAACAAAGACATGATTGAGTTTGTGTCCAAGTGTGTGAATTGCCATTAGGTGAAGTATGAGCATCAGCGACCGAGTGGTACTATGTAGAGATACCCGTGCAAAAGTGGGAGCAAATCACTATGAATTTTGTTATTAGCCTACCCTTGTCCTTGGAGAAGTTTTATTATATTTAGGTAATTGTAGATAGGTTGACTATGTCCATGCATTTTATACTTGTGAGGGTAAGTTATAATATGAAGAAGTTGGCGAAGTTCTACATTTGAAAGATTGTTTGGTTGCATTTGGTACCTATCTCCATTATTTTTGATAGTGCTACTCAATTTACCTTGGATTTTTGGAGTTCTATGTCGAGTGATTTGGGTGCTAAGGTTAATATAATGAGTGCCAATGTTTTTCAAAATAATGGCCTAACCAACTGAATTGCACCATACCAAACAAATTTTTAGGTTTATTTTTATTAATCCGATGAATTTTTATATAAATCTATAACTGTATTGAACAATTGAGTAGCTTTCTTATTTATAGAAATTAATCAAAAAATAACTAAACTATAACAAACAATACATGTGTAAAATATTTCTGTATATATTAAGTTTAAGAATAATAGATATTAAACTTTTCCTTCATATCTAGAGAGATGGAACCAACTACAAATGAAAACATAATTAACACGAAAAGACCGAATGCTAAAATTTATTATACTACTATGATCATAACCAAATTAATTATAGCATCTCTACTCTCGAATAGTAACTAGCAAGCTAAAAGGTACTCCAACAATCTTGAGTAATAATCTCCAAGATATTAAGCATTTTTTATCACTTATGACTTAAACTTCTTTTATTGAATAATTAAGTAGACTCACTGCTTGAGTTTAATGTCAATTAATTTCTTTCTACTTGTGTGATCAAAATTCTTGATTCATGACCTTTTAAACAATAAAAATGTCTAAAGTTTGTTTTTTCAAAGTCATACACAATTGTACATGATAACATGTTCTACTCTTTTTTTTTATACTTTTTGAAAAACAAAAACAAACTGAAACTTAAGCAGACTGTGCCAATACCAAAGGTAAAACGAGATGATAGGACAGTTTTGAAATGTTTAATTTTTGTTATATATGATTAAATAACCAAAAAGTTGATATGGTATGGGTTTTATAAGATAATTTCTCAAACCATACCACTTACACCCATTATATCAACACAACTTTTCACCTTTATACGGATGGCCAGTCAGAGGAAACCATTCAACTACTAGAGAACATAAGTGTGTATTATAGATTTTGGTGATTATTGGGACCCGTTCTTGCCCTTAGCAGAGTTTGCCTATAACAATAGTTACCATTTCTAACATTGAGATATTGCCTTTGAGGTTTTGTATGGAAGGATATGTAGATCCCTCATAGGATGGTTTTATTCATTCACTATTAGGCCTTGGGGAACTAAATTATTGAGAAACTTGATGGATTGAGTTAGATTGATTCAGCAGTGGCCTGTGTCTACCCAAAATAGGCATAAATCTTATGTCGATAATCGATTTTGTGATTATGTAGTTATGCGTGGTGAGCGAGTTATGTTAAAGGGGTCACCCATGAAGGGTGTAATGAGATTTTGGAAGAAAGAAAGCTTATACTGAGACTTGTTGGGACTTTGAGATTCTTTAGAAGTGTGGATATGTGGCTTATAGACTGAATTTACCTCCACATCTATCAGTTGTTCATTTGATATTCCATATTTTCATGTTAAATAAGTACTATCCAAATGATTGACATGTGATATTATTGGACTCAGTTTCTTTAGATAATAAATTTTCCTATAAGGATAAGCCTATTGTCAACCTAGACAAATAGACTAGGAAATTAAGGTCTAAGCATATTGACACAGTGAAAGTCCAATGGAGACAGTTCCCTATTAAGGAGGCCACATGAGTGGTTAAGCCTGACATGCAAAGTAGATACCCTCAATTTTTTACGGATTTAGGTTATTTATTTTCTTTTCTGTATAAAGATAGACTTATGTTTTAGTGGTGGATAATATAGTAATCCTTAATGTGATTTAAGCTTGTTATAAATTCTCACTATTTTCCCCTTCTTCCTAGTTGTTATATGTTGTTTATGAGTTATGGAAATGCTTGGCATGGTCCTTGAGGAGTTCAGAAGTGATTTGAGTGAGTTTAAGGTTTTAAGTAGCCTTATAAGTGATTAGTTCAAATTTGGTCAATACCTTGTAATCTATGCTCCAGATAGAGATTGTATCAATTATATTAGATAAGAAATGTTGATTTTGGGTTAGTAGCGTAGTAGGTTTGCATTTTGAGCCTTTATATTTAATTTTGACCTATTCAACGGGAAACTAGTTATATTTAGCCTAAAGGAGTCCCAAGGATTAGCCTATTAAAAAGGATCTCTTTTGATAAATTTGATGGTTTCACAAGTCTAAAATGTTTAAATTAGTCTATTAGTATTATTGGTTTACTTCTGTGGGATCCCAAAAGAATCTTGATGGTCCGTTTAGAGATTTATCATTTTGCATAGTTGTTTTTGCTGTTATCTAGTGCCTTAGGAATCTTTCTTCATATTTATAGGCTCCTAGTCACAATTATGGAGAAGAAAAATACTTTTCATCACAAGCGTGATGGTGGGACCGCATTTTAAAAAGGGTTACATTTTTTGTTTATCACAAATGCAAGGTGGTGGCCGTATTTGTGAAAAAATAATGTGTTTGGGTCAAGTTAGTCTTTGCGCTTGAGATTGGGGGCCGCATTCATAAAGAACAAAATATAGCTGGAAAGAATTTAATATCTTTTCTTATCCAAACCTATATATTCTCCATTTGTTGGACTTTGGGAACTCAATTCTTGGGGATTTAAAAGAGAAATTTCCTCAATATTTTATGGGCTAACTCTAAAATCATATTTTCATTACTTGCCATTGATTTAATACACAAAACAATTTCAAAACTTACATTTCACACTAGTAGATTTTGTTTTACTCTGAATTGGAAAAATAGTTTTTTTTTTTAATTTCAAGCACAATTTCTTGTTTTTTTATAGGTTTTCATATTTACGATCCTTGAGGTATGGAAAACTTGACTCATATATAAAATTTGGTTTTACCCATTTTCCTTTGGAGTTGATATTTGAACTATTTTTAGACTCGGGAAAAAGTAATTGATGTGGATATGATTTGACTCTCTTTGATATGTAGATTATGATTTGATAAATTTGGTTCCTTTAGAAGTAACACTTAAAAGAAAGGCTCCATGTTGAAGTATCCAACCTCGTGTTTTTGGTTTTTGAGCTAGGCCATGACTTAACTTTCTTCAAACTGGACTAGGTAGTTGACCATTCTTATAAAATATGTTATGAATTTAGGATTTCATCATGAAATTTGTGTTTTGAGATAGTTATTTTATAATGTTTCCCATGTGGGAGCATAATTAAGTATTATTGTAGGTTTGAGAGATTATTATTATTATTGTGATGCCTAAGTGAGTGCTTATATGAACATTATAGTTGACTTGAGAGATGGTTATTATGGTGAATACCCTAGTAAAGGTTGATATTAGTCTAGTTTGAACATTATTTTCCATCTAGATTAATACAATTCTTGAGTTGGGGCTTAAATTAATATCGATGTCTTACATGACTATTAATATTTTGGTGCCATGTGATGGCCTATATCATGAATTATTCAGATATTTAGAAGGTTTGAGCTCATTTGATACCATCATCGACTTCACTCATTTAATGATATTGTTTTAATTATGAGCATGTATCCCCATTTCATTCATCGTTAGATGTAGAATTGGAATCAACAGAAACACTAATTTTGAAAGAAAATGAAACACTTTATAAAACCCTTGGCCAAAGGTTCTACCGACAAGGTTAATAAAGATAAGATATTGAGATCATAAAAGTACATGGGTCCTGAATCCTCCCATGGAACCTATCTTGGAAGCTTATGCTTGAAAGGTGTATATCTGAGCCATACAATGGATTTCAGCCGATGATTTACATTATCATTATTCCACTTCATTTAATTGCATTGAATTATTCATAATTCTATTTATGTGTTTGTTATTGTGTATTTTGCTTTGCCCCATATATATTTATGTGTAGTTATTGTAACATAGATAATATACTCGTAGAATTTTTAGGAGATATGATTTGATCTACTATTGGGAACTTTTCCGTATGAAGGTGGAAACTGCTCATAGCATTTCTTACTTTTTTAGTTTTCTACTTTGCTCAGTTAGCCTATGATACCTACTAAGTATTAGTGGCTACTACTCACTCCTACTTTCTATACCCTTTTTTATGTAAGTCCTTCTTTATATGCGGCCACAGAGCATGAGATCGTTCGGTGAGTGAAGCTTATCCGGAGGACGAGTGAGATCCTTATTTGTGGCTGGATTCCAAACTTTATATATATATATATATATATATATATATATATATATATATATATATATATATATATATATATTGTCTTTATTTTATGATTCAGAGATCGAATTAAGTTTTATCATACTCCTTATAAGTTGTAGTTTTCTTTACCCATGACATCACATTTTGGGATTTGGAGTTATATATTATTTGGATTTAGATATTGCTGGTCATATTATTCTCGAACTTTCTTATGAAGTCTCATATAAGTATTTATTACTTCCTTTCTGCATTCTTTAGATATTTGGTTGTTGGGCTTGCCTACTAGGGTTGGGATGGGGTAGGTGTCATCGTGATCTCAACTTTTGGGGCGTGACACCATTCCTTACCTTAATTTAATAAGACCATATTATATCCTATAAGCAACAGAATACTAGAAACACCATTTTGTCCCTATTCTACTTTTTCTATACACAAGACATTGCTCAAAACTAAAAGTCTTAACCACATTGTCAAAATAAGGGTTCATGACCTAGAAGCTTAATTTAATCCCTAAATCGATATTTTATTCTTGCACAACATTTGTTCTTTGCCATTTTCAATACAATTTTCTAGCTAATGAATAAAAGTATGTTCATCAAAATATCCATTAAAGAAAGTTGTCTTGGCATCCATTTATCAAATCTCATAGTCATAATGAGAAGCAATGGTGAAACACCCTGGTTTATGGACCTTAGAAAATTTCTTGGAATTATTGTCTCTAGACCTAATACGACTCAAGGTTATGAGTTGTAAATTGGGGTATGATTGGTATGGTCTAGTCGTATGCTGACCAGTGTTAGTTGATGGGATAGATTTTGGTCGCTAAAATGGGTACAACTTGAAAGGTACGAGTTTTATGGTTGAATATAGATCATTTGGTTTGGATTTTCCTTATCTTAATATTAGACTTTGTAACTTAAGATGGATCTGAGTATGTGTGGCACTCCATGAGCAAGTTA
Organism: Capsicum annuum; assembly: GCF_002878395.1. NCBI lineage: Eukaryota > Viridiplantae > Streptophyta > Magnoliopsida > Solanales > Solanaceae > Capsicum > Capsicum annuum. Next base: position 132,159,974 of record NC_061111.1, read on the forward strand.
GGGTACGAGTCATACCCATGACTCGTACAGTGGTCAATGTTCAATTTTGTTAGGATTCGATTCTGCCTGGGGTATGATTTATGGTTACTAGTCTTACTCTTGAATAAGACTTGGGTTTAGGTGTGTCATACCTTGGACATTATTGGGTCTAAGAGGGAGGCCAAGGGTAAGAGTGGTGGGTTCCACTAGTATAGGGAGGATACGACTCGTAAGGGTAAGTCATGTCCCTGTGATGGGATTTTGGTGCAACTTAAGTGGGGGTATTCTGGACATTTCTCCACTTATCCTAATAAGGTCCCATAAATTATATTTCTCTTGGGAGGCTATTTTCCTTATTATTCAATTCTTTAACTGTAACACCCCAATTTTCTGAACCAGAATGCTAAACGGTGCTCATGACCCCGAAGGACCACAAGCTAACCCATAACTTATATCTGTACCTGTATACTGCATAATATAACATGAAGATGTAAAAAACATGTACTGAATGGCCATAAAGTTTAACTGAATAAAGATATGATAAGAATAATATCTAAAAATGGTATAACCATACCCAAAAAAATCTGAAATAACTGTCTGACATGCTATAGTTTGAAAAGCCTCTAAACTGTCTGAATAAGGAGTTAATGGGACATGTCCCCAACTAACTCCAACTATTAAAATAAACTGAAAACTGAAGTAGTAATGTAATCATCGTGTCCTCGAAATATGAGGACTTACTTCTAACTCTTACTGCTGATACTGGAATCTACTGCTGATCTAGAGCTCGTGCCTCTGAACCTATGGTGTAACAGTAGAAAAATCACCATAGCACAAATGCGTCAGTACGACTAAATGTACTGAGTTTACGAGTGAGGTAGGCTAAATGCAAAGGGTTATATGCATGAACAATGCTGACTGATATGAACGTGAGAATACATACATACATGAGAAACTATAATTGAACTCATGATGATACTGACTACTGAGTCTGAATACTGACATCATGACTTTACTGACACTGAGGTACTGCATAGATGAATGACTCTTTTGACAGTTCAAATTATGAAGAACCGGTCTGTTTGACTGTGTCCAATAGTCGTGAAATTGAATACTGAGTATATAAATCACTAATAAGTGAGGAACTGATACTGTATTACTAAATACTGAGGGACTAGTGCTATGTTACTGATACATAAATAATTGTGTATGACAGTACTGATTATGAAGGACTGGTCTGGTCGACTATATTTGATAGTCTAATTATAAAGTACTAATCTGATTAACTATATCTGGTAGCCATGAATATGAGAAACTAAAATGCTTGACCGTATCTGACAGTCATGAAGATGGATAGTGGTAATATGAGTTCAGAGAACTGGTAATAATGATAAATTAAGTGTTCGTATCTGATAGTCATGAATGTGGTAGAACTAGCTAAGTTTTGTATTGTATTTGAGTTGGTTGTATCTGACAGTGCTGATATTCAAAAGAACTATCTGAGTTCTATTATTAAAACTGAGACTGAGACTGAAACTGAGACTATGGGAGGTAATCATCTAACCGACATGCCCCAAAACTGAACTGGTAGGGTCTAATCTTTTCCTTAATTAGAACGATGTTGATACCGTGCTACGGGTAGAGACAACATGTGAGTAACCCTATTCTATTTTTGGGAGCTCATTCTGTCTGCCCTACATCAAGTAAACTCAAAAGAGATGCATTAGCCCTATGGGTAGTGACATCTCAACCTACACTAGCTACATAGTTCTGGAACATAAGAATTGCTTCTAGGAATCTCACCCTCTGACTGTGGTAGGTGAGTCCCTATCCTTGGGTTCACTCGGTGCTGAATCCTACTCCTAACTGAAAGACACTAAACTAATTAGCTGAACTGAACTGATTAATGAACTGATGTTTGTGGGATTGTTTAGCAAATCTAAACTGAGTTAACTAGATTCAGATGACTGACAAAATGTATTGAGTTCTGAGGACCGATGAGAGTACTGAAGTTACTGAGATTCACTATGAATACTGAGGTTGCTGAGGTTATTGTGCACTGAGATTACTGAGATTACTGGACTACTGAGATTACTGAGATTTCTGAGTTTTCCAGAGTCACATGATTGACTGATTTCTATAGATAGTGTCTTGACTAAGAGTATCATGAAAACATGACATAGATCTAGGCACACAACTATATTCATTGGGTACAAGTACCCCCAGGACTCGATGGAAAGAAACTGACACACATGACTGACTTGATCGTAAGAATAACATTCACGATTCATAATACCATAAATAGGGGATTTCATATGACACATGGTTATCATATTCTTGAACATGGAAGATACTGCATATAACATGTACATACCTGCATGGTTCTAATTTCATGAGCATTCCATAGTACAACAACAATACATGACAATTTGCATGGAATTCATGTTGAGTCATAAGGGATAGAGCATGGGCTTGTCTTTTAAGTTCTATTTAGCTAAAATACATGATTTCTAGTCTCTTAGGTATTTTATCAAAAACCTTGCATGCACCACTTTGGGCATAGGTTTATTCATGAATTCGACCACCCAAATCACCCAAAGTTCATATATTTTAACTAACATGCCATCCTAGTTTCATAAAAACCCATAAATATTCTATATTGACATCATTCAGCACATAAACAAGTTCAACAACCAAATAAAAACATAAAAAAATCATGGCATAGAGTTAAAAATAGAGTTCTTGGACTTCATGGACGAAAGGAGTCCATGAATGAACACACGCATACCTTAGTTCTTGATTTAGTGAAGATTGACGGAGATATTCTTGGAATTTGATGGTAGAATTTGCTTGAACTTGAATCCCTCAATTGAAACCCTAATGTGTTCTTGAGAGGAATTTGATTAAAAGAGTATGTTTTGGTGAAATAACGGCTTAATTGTGTGTTTGGGAGCTTATATAGGCGTGGGAAGATGACCCAAATACCCCTCTAGATGTGTCTTTTAATTTCTATAAAAATTTCCCGATTTAGGCCCCTAGCGCCATGCGGAGACATTGCGTTTCCACTTGTTTATGACCTCGAAACTCATCGCAATGTGGTGGAATCGCGGAGAGACACTAGAAATTGACAAACATCATATTGGCTTATGGCGTAATGTGCCACTGACTGAAATGATAGTGCTAAAACTTTAAATCGCCATAACTTCTTCACCGGGTGTTCGTTTTAGGAAAATTTGATCTCGAAGGAAACATTATTCAATTATACACAATTTGAAGGGTATGAATCTGCCAAAATACCACTTATAAACCAAGTTATGCTCATTCAAAGTGACCTATGTGAAATCGCACACACAAATTTGGTGGATTCAAAAGTTCTTAGCTTGGCTTACTCTAAGTGACTCTTATGAACATGCTTAACACATCATAAGCTCTATTATCACTAGGATACTCATCCTAATTCATGTAATCAAGCATGAATCATAGTATAGGAGGTTTCCTACGTAGGAACAATGGTTTATTTTTTAGCTTAAAAATACACGGGGTATTACATAAACACTTGGAAAACACTCTTAAATCCTCTCTAGAGTTCTTGGGCAAATAAATCTAGGTATTCATCTTATGGAGTAAATTCGGGCATGTCTTGGTTATTTCCTTCCATCATCATCTTATTTTAAGGCATGTTCTCTTTCCTCATTGTTACTTCCACCTAAAGACATGATTTTATACAATGTTTTTATGATTTGAATGTTGTATAATTTGGGGTTTTCAAATATGATTTGGGGTTTTTGGTTATAAATGCCTGGTTATAGTTTTCCCGTGTTTTAGTTTTGCTTTTATATGCATTAATGGTGGTTCTAGACAATTGGTTGCATGGGCATGGTTCCTTGGTTTTGGAAATACTATGCCCTCAATGTGTTTGATAAAGTTCCTATAACAATGTTTACAATATAATATTGGTTTTTCAATGGAACTTATGCATGGTTTAGACTTGGTAATGGAACCCTAAATGATATGAATAATTAAAATAACTTTAAATAGATCGAAAAGGCCTTGGTGGCTATGATTTTTGTTAATTGGCAATCATATGGGGTACATAGAAATCCCCTAAGGTTTGTCTAAGGATAATACTAACAAGTTATTATTGGCATACCGATACCACTACTAAAAGCCTTGGTTTATAATAATGAAATAATGGTTTTTTTTGGAAAATGGTTTTAATTTGGCTTAAAGGAGTGATATGTAGAAAAGTGATAGAAGGTGGAAGTCCCAGGGGATCTAAACTGGAAACTCATATTTACCGATCTGAGGTTTGGTCCTGGCGACTGTGTGCATGTTGTCATACTATATATTTGGGGGATATGCTAGTCATCCCAGGTTTTTCTTCCTTGGTTGTATGGCTTTATGCACTGGGGCCCTTTAAGTAGGGGTTGAACCCGCCCATAGGTGGTTTAGGATGGCAAAGCTACATAGCTCAGGTAAGGGTTTTAATAGCTTCATTAACTCAATTCCCTTTCTCGGCATGGTTATGTATATGTATGGCTGTGTGCATATGCATGGAGTTAACTTGGTCTTATAAATGGCATTATTTTATCCTTATCCTGAGTTTAGGCTAGCATTTAACTGGTAGCCAATCTTCGAGCATTTTAACCCTATACGATGTAGGAACTAGCATTCCACTCCTTCTGCTTAGTGATTTTAGACTTTGGGGTCAGTATTTGTACTGAAGTGGTGAGCTTCCATCATTCTGGAAGGCTTTATTTCATGTATGTTATTTCATACTTTGACTTATTTATGGATATTGGATTTGGATATTGTTAGGTCTATGTCCCAACTAGTTTTTTTCTATTCTGTTGGTTAAAGGCTTTTTTGGTACTGCTATAGGTTGAAATAGGCAGGGTCGGTAGTGGTGTGAGCCTTAGCATTGGTATTTGTATTGGGGCTGATGCCGATTGACATATTATTAGTTGTTCCATCATATTTTATTTAAGGATTAATCATATTATATTTTGGATCTCATTTGGTTGTGGCTTAGTTTATGGACCTTAGTCGGTGTTAGTTTACCTTGGTGGTTTTGTTAGAATGGTTTGGTGGAAAAGATAACTTTATAGGACTGGTCTAGGAATAGACCTATTTTAAAGTCAGCCCTTATCTGATTATGCTATCTTGTTATGGATTTAGAATCCATCTAGCTTAAGGTATGCTAATGGTGTTGGGTTGGGTATCAAGGGGTGGTGCCCAGTTCTGGTTGGATTTGGGATGCCCATTATGATAGGTCCCCCAACCGAGTCGTTTCCAATTGGATCATAGCTTGAGAATTATTGTCAATTAAGAGTACACAAAGGGTGAGTAGAATGTCACACTCATATGAGAGAGGCTACAAGCCATTTAGGTATCTTTCACATTCTTGGTATTCTATTTCAATCCTAGAGTCTAAGTCCTGTAATTTTTTTCTAATCCTTTATAGTTCATTTTTTAGATCATGCCTTGACAATCTGGAACACAAGGAAACTCTTCAGTACTATCTAGGGACAATGTTGATGGGTAAGATCTATGTCTAAAGTTTGTATTTGATCTTAAGGTCCTATCCTTAATAGTTCTGGAGTTCCTTTAGGTGCTACTAGTCCTACTTAGAGTGAGATGACTAATGTAAAATTTTGCCAGTCTATTCATACTATTGCTCAAATGGTTACTATTCAGCCTGAGAGGGATGTATCTGGTGGGTTATCTACTGAGGCTATAAGGGTTGGTCAGTTTATGAAATTAAATCCTCCTACTTTTACCGGTGTAAATGTAGAGGAGGATCCTCAAGGTTTCTTGTATAAGATGGAGAAGTTATTCAGGGTGATGTAGGATACTAATATGGAGGGTGTAGACTTTGTAGCTTATCAGCTCAAAGATGTTCCATACTATTGGTATGAAGAATGGGATAGGGATAGAGGTTATGTGGAGGATTCATCCTTATAGGATGATTTTTTCTGGACTGGTTCTTTCCTTAAGAGTTTAGGGAAGCGAAAATGGAAGAGTTTGTGATCTTAAGAAAGAAAGAATGCTATAAAGGAATATGCCTGGAAATTTCACCAGCTGAAAAGGTATGCTCCTAATTTAGTGGCTGATATAAGTATGAGAATGAGAAAGTTTGCTTCTGGGTTATCTCAGGATTTGATATTGAAAAGCTGACTACTTTGCTGATCAAGGATATGGATATTTTTAGGTTGATTGTCATATGAAGTAGGTGGAGGATAAGAGAAAATAGATGGAGTTCGAAGATTGGCAGGGTAAGAAGAGCAGGTTTTTGGATCAAGGGTGCTCAGATGCAAGGTGGTAGTAATGGAGTCAAATGGTTGAAGAAGAAGTGGTGGAGTTTTGGTTCCTTCTTTTCTGCTAGAGCTCCTTACACAAGGTAGTTGGGTGATAACAGTCAATATGGTGGTGATAATTTTTGGGCATGGGGTGCCTAATCTCAGGTGAGTCTGGGTCAATAGGATTTTTCATGCCCTCCTTGCTGGTTTTATAGTCGTCTTCATCGGGATTATTGTGATGAAGGAAGGGATAAGTGCTTTAAATTTAGGAAGCCAGGCCACATGCTTAAGAATTATCTAGTTGGTGCGGGAGTTTCTGAAGCAATCAAAAATCCAGTTGATTTATCTTCTGCGTTTACGCCTAGTGGTGCGGCTTTGGTGTCTTTTGCTAGTTTTGGTACTAGTACTGGCCAAAAAAAGTTGTATGCTCTTATATCTCACTAGGAATTTGAGGCATCACCTGATATCGGTAATAGTATGTTACAACTCTTTTTTCATGTCGTGTATTTTTTGGTTGATTCGGGGTCCACTCTTTCTTATGAGGCCCAATTTGTGGTTATATGTATTGGTTTTGATCTTGAGGTTGTTTCGGATCATTTTTCTGTTTCTACCTTGGTAGATGACTCAGTTATTGCTAAGAGTGTCTATAGGTGAGGTTTCATATATGTTGGTGATAGGCCAACTTTTGTGGATTTGTTTGAACTTAATATGGTGGTTTTTTATATCATTTTAAGGATAGATTGGTTACACTCTTTTTATGCGTCCTTGGATTGCCGAACCCATAAGGTTGTCTTTAGGTTCCCTGGTGAACCTGTCATAGAGTAGGAGGGTGGTTCCTTAGCTCCAAAGGGGAGGTTTATTTTTTATCTTAGAGCTCGAAGGTTAATCTCTAAGGCTTGTCGGTTTTACTTGGTCTGGGTTAAAGATTCTAACTAGGTAGGTCCTTCTTTACAGTCAGTTTTGATGGTAAGTGAGTTTCCTGAGTTCTTTTCGGATGATCTTCCTAGTGATCCTCTGGATACAGAAATAGAGTTTGGAATTGATTTGTTTCAAACACTCGTCTAATATCTATTCCTTCTTATAGAATGGCTCTAGCTGAGTTGAGGGAACTCAAGGATCAACTTAAGGATATTCTGGATAAGGGGTTTATTTGTCCTAGTGTATCCCGATGGGGTGCACTTGTATTATTCGTGCGCAAAAAGGATGGTTCCCTTCAGATGTACATTGATTATTGATAGTTGAAGAAGGTAACATTAAAGAATAAGTATCCACTTCCAAGGATAGATGACTTGTTTGATCAGTTGCAAGGTGCCAAGTTCTTTTCTAAAATAGATCTTTGGTCTGGGTAGCATTGCTTAAGATTAGGGAGAAGGATATCCCTAAAATGGATTTATATACTTTGTATGAGCACTTTGAATTCTCGGTGATGTCATTTGGTTTGATTAATTCCCCGATGATATTTATGGACTTGATGAATAGGGTTTTCAATCAGTTCTTGGATCTCTTCATCATTGTGTTTATTATTGACATTCTAGTTTATTCAAAAAGTGAGGTGGATCAAGCTAATCACCTCCATCTAGTATTGCAGACCTTGAAGGTACAATAGTTGTATGTCAAGTTCTCCAAGTGTGAGATTGGGTTGACCGGAGTGACTTTTCTTGGTCATATTATTTCTAGCAAGGAGATCATGGTGGATCCAAAGAAGGTGGTTATGGTTAAAATGTGGTCTAAACCCACGACTCCAACCGATATTTGGAGTTTATTGGGTTTGGATAGATATTATCAATAGTTTATGGAGAGCTTTTGAACGATATTTGCTACTTTGACTATGTTGACTCAGAAAAAGGTAAAGTCTTCCTGGTTGGATATTTGTGAGGGGAGTTTTGAGAAATTGAAAGATAAGCTAACTTTGGCTCTAGTCTTGACATTGTCTGAGGGCAGTGAAGGTTTTCTAGTTTATTATGATGTATCTAAGGTGGGATGTGGTGGAGTCTTGATGCAACATAGGAAGGTAATTGCCTATGCTTCCAGGCAGTTGAAGGTGTATGAGAGGAATTATCCTACTTATGATTTAGAGTTGTTAGCGGTAGGTTCTACTTTGAAAATATGGCGGCATTATCTGTATGGAGTGCACATGGACATCTTTTTTGATCATAAGAGTCTACAGTATGTGTTCATTCAGAAGGAGCTAAATCTCAGGCAAAGAAGATGGTTGGACCTTCTCGAATACTATGACATGAGTCTTCACTAGATCTTCTTAAAGACTATGACATGAGTGTTAACTATCACCCAGGTAAAGCTAATGTGGTTGATGATGCTCTTAGCAGGTTATCCACGGGGAGTTTGGCTCATGCAGATGAACAAAAGCAGGAATTGGTGATGGATATTCACCACTTGGAAAATCTTAAAGTTCGTCTGTTAGACTTTGATGATGGTAGGGTGATGATACAGGAAATGGGTCGATCATATCTTGGTGCAGAGATTAAGGAGAAGCAAATGCTAGATCCTATCTTGATGAAAATCAAGAGTAATATTGGTATGCAGAAGGTAATGGTGTTTGAGATCAGTGGCGATGATACTTTATGGTATTAGGGAGGCTGTGAATTCTCGATGTCGATAGTTTGTAGCAAAGGATCTTGGTTGAAACATATGGATCATGCTACGTGGTATATCTCAACTCGACAAAGATGTTTCATGATCTCAAGGAGATATATTGGTGGAATGGTGTGAAAAGGGACGTGGCTAATTTTGTGGCAAAGTTTTTTGTTTGTCAATAAGTTAAAGTTGAGCACATGAGACCTAGTGGGTTATATCAAGAGATTGTTTTGCCCTAATGCAAATGGGAGGTAATCAATATAGATTTTATTATCCGTCTTTCTCGGTCTCAAAATCAATATAATTCAATTTGGGTCATCATGGATAAGATGACAAAGTCTTCTCACTTCTTGCTAATGAGGACTACCTTTTCGGCAGAAGATTATATGAAGTTATATCTTCAGGAGATCGAGAAACTGCATAGGGTACCTATTTCAATTATCTCTAATCGTGGTTCCCAATTTTCATTTATTTTTTGTGATCTTTTAAGAAAGGATTAGGTCCTAAGGTGAGGTTGAGTTCTGCTTTTTAGCCTCAGAAAGATGGGCAAGAGGAAAGAGCTATTTAGACATTGGAGAATATACTTCAGGAATGTGGGGTTGATTATGGCGGCAGTTGGGTTGAGCATCTACCTTTGGGAGAGTTTTCTTACAACAATAGCTATCATTCTAGTATTGGTATGGTCCTTTTTGAGGCATTGTATGGTAGGAGGTGTAGATCTCCTATTAGTTGGTTCGAGCTTGGTGAGACGGATATGTTTGGTCCAGATTTTGTCTATCAGGCTATGGAAATGGTAAAGGTTATTAGGGATAGGCTTAAGGCCTCCAAAAGTCTCCAAAAGTCCTATTCGAATGTAAGACGTAGATACTGGGAGTTGGAGGTTGGAGATAAGGTATTCCTCAAGGTATCTCCCATGAAGGGAGTAATGAGGTTTAGCAAAAAGGGGAAGCTTAGTCCTGGTATATTTGTCCTTATGTGGTTTTATGGAGGTATGGAAATATTGCCTATGAAATAGATTTGCCTTCTAGTTTAACCTCTATTAATCTGGTAATTCATGTTTCAATGTTGAGTAAGTGTCTCGGTAATCCTTCTTAAATTATTCCTATTGAGGGGTTGGGTATCTCAGACTTTCTGTCTTATGAAGAGTTCTTGATTGAGATCTTGGATAGGAAAGTTCGTCAGTTGCGAACGAAGGATGTCGCAGAATCATAAAGTGGAAAAATCTACATGGGAAGTGGAGGAGGAAATGAAGTACAAGCATCCACATATGTTTTCTACTCCTGGGATTCGTGCGGAAGTATTTGTCTTCAACACATTATTATTTTCTGAGTTTGTTACAGGAAAGATTAATATCTTTACCTTTTTGTTTTCAAACTTTGTTAAAGATTGGAAATATATTTGATAATTTATATACTTGTACGTCTGGATACCCCTACCTTGTGTGTCATTCGGGGACGAATGCTCCTAGTGGGGGAGACTGAAACACCCTGGTTTCTGGACCATAGAAAATTTCTTAGAATTTTGGTGTCTGGACCCAATAAGACTCAAGGGTACGAGTCATATGTTGGGGTACGAATGGTATGGTCCAATCGTTTGCTGACCAATGTCAGTTGGTGGGATGGATTTCACATACTGAAATGGGTACGACTTAAAAGGTATGAGTCGTATGGTTGGATAAAGATCATTTGATTTTTGTTTTCCTTAGCTTAATCTTAGACTTGGTAACTTAAGTTGGATCTGAGTACAAGTGGCTCACCTTGAGCCGTAAGTCAGGGTATGAATCATACCCAAGACTCATATGGTGGTCAGTGTTCAATCCTCTAAGGATTCGATTCTACCGGGGGTATGATTTATGGGTACCAGTTGCACACTTTCATACGACTTGAGTTTAAGTGTATCGTACCTTGGACAATGTTAGGTCCAAGGAGGAGGCCAAGGGTATGAGTGGTAGGTACCACTCGTACATGAACGATATAACTCGTAAGGATCAGTTGTATCCCTATGACAGGATATTTGTACAACTTAAGTGATGTGGCATGGAAACACAACACTTTTGATGGCTAAAATCGTGAATTTATGCATAAACTTATGTTGTTTTTGTTAGATATAATGCACTTTGGTGTGAATTGCAGGTAAAATCAGTTTATAACATTATTTGAATGAAAAGAGGAGAAAAAACTTGAAAAAAACCAATTTCAATCTGTATACGAGTCATCCCTTGAGTCGTAACTATTCGATACGACTTGTATGCTGAATCATATGAGGAACAGAACCAAAAATATAACCGAGAAACCAAGTATTAGGAAGGTATGACTCAAGTATCTCACTCGTAAGCCAGGATACAAGTCGTATGCTAAAGTCGTAAGCATAATAGAGTCCATGATACAATCCAGGAATTAAAGTGTCAGAAGGATACAAGTTGGAAGTCTGAGTATGACTCGTATATGGATGTCGTATACTAACCAGTGTTCAAGGCTGGAAAAGACTGTATTCCCAGGTGGATATGGATCAAGGACACGAGTCGTATACGTAGTTATGACTCAGAAGCCAAAGTTGTATGCTGAATGGAGAATCAAAGCCATGCTAAGATTAGGAATTTAAATGATTGTGACAAGGCAGGGTACAACTCATAAGTTGAGGATATGAGTGAAGACCGAGTCATACCGACAGCCGACATAACTTTACCTTTCCCATTTTTAATAGAATTTTTATGTTATTTTGAGATACTATAAATACCCTATGTTTTATCTTTTATTAGGTTATGCGTAGTGACATTCTTTTACGTGCAATTACATATTATTAAATAATTTCGCAATTATTCTTGAGATTTGTGGGTTTTATTCATTTAAAAACTTTGGAGTTTATTCATCTTGCTCTTTATTGATAATCATGCTCTTTGGAGTTTATTCATCTTGCTCTTTATTGATAGCCAAAGTTGTATTCATCAATTCATCTTGTGGAATTGATTTTATGTTTTTCTTTATTGATAATAATGGTTTCTTGCACAAACATGAGTGGATAATCTCCTTAGCCAAGGTTGTGCAAACTGTGGGAACCCTGAACCCTGGCGGATTATCTACGTAAAGAAAGTGTGACACACATCTGCTCTAGGGTTTATGCATGTATCCTAATTCTTCTTCACTATAATTGATTTCAAGTAACGGCAGCATCTTAAGATAAAAGCTTGTTTTCATATTCTTTCTATAACCAAGAAACTTAGGATAGTAATTTGGGATGTCTACCTCCACCTTATAGTTCCCACATTCCATTTTATCACTCGATCAGATAACCAAGGGTCAAGTGAACCGAGGCCATAGCAAGGTCAACAAAGCAACACCCGACGACAATAACTAAGTCTAAGGGTGAAATTCATCTTTACTCTCAAAAGGTAGCTAATAATAACTATCTTGTAGGGTTTATATGTAGGACAACAGAAAGTAGGTTGATCACGAGAAGTCTACGGAGTCTAGAAGCTAAGGGGAACACACACCTAACGTTCGTCTTACATTGATTACAACTCAAAAGCACTCAAGAATGGGTTACTCTTTTCTATTAATGACAAAATTCGCCCCATTTACTTTTTTGCACTACTAAAGGATTAAATTAAGGCAAGCAACTACTCATGTTTTCCCTATATGATCGGCCCTAACTTAGTTGGGTTATTATATTTGTATCGACCACATTATACTTCCGATAGAGGTGTAGTTTCATATTTTGGCACCGTTACTAGGGAATTTAGTTTGGTTAGTGAATTAAATTGGTGAAATTATCGAGTTTTTAATTTTCTATTTTTGATTTCACATAGTCGGTGTATGCCAAGCACTAGGAGTAGAGGCAACCCCTTACTTCCTTTTGACCAAAAGCCATATAGAATCCTTCAATTACCGAGAAGGATGTTAGTATCAGTTCATGATGGGGTGTAAGATCCCCCACCTATGGACCCAAAAACTACACTTCCATGTGATCTATTAGACAAGCAGAATATTACATACATCAACACAACAACTATTGGAGCGAGAACGTAGAGAAGTTGAACAAACTAGAATGGCTGCTGAAGCCGAATTAGCACAGCAAGGTGGACTAGCCAGACCTAGATAAGTTGTTGATCGTCGAGTTAAGAGGGGCATAGTTCCATATGTTCAAGCATACTAGCACTTATATCCATGATAATGCTCAACTTACTCCCATTTTTGAGGGGGGAGGTAATTGTTATCAATAATGCAACTCGTGTTAGGGTCGCATCCACAAGGACCGAAGTATAAATTTCAAATCCTATGGGTGTTCTAATTACTAAAATATTACCAAAAATGCTAACAAACACGGCATGTAAAACAAAGTGGGAGAATTTATTTGGGATTTATTTGTAATGATTTTTGGTTAACAACGCCGAATATGACACTTTTGGCTTAAAATCTAGATATGAGGAGATCTTGGGATTATGTCTACTTAAAAGTAAAAGTATGTGGGTTGATGATTGTTTAACATAAAACTTAGTTGTTAACTAAAGGATAGCCTAGGTAAAAGATCAGTATGGTTAATTTTTCAATAAAACCACCACGATTTCCCATGTTGGCTTTTTCGAGCACCTGACAAGTGTGAAATTCGTAATCACTGAAAACCTTAATCAAGCATCCCTATTTCTAGGATGATGCACTTGACATGATTTACACTCTAATTACACTTATTTTTAAGATTGCAAAAGTCAATAAACTATAGGCTTAATTGTCCACTATTGCTTTGTCCCACTACAACCCTCTTTCAAGAATGTTATGGATTACCTCATGTTTACCTTCATATCTCTTTCAAGGATGATGAAGGGTTTCTAGAGTTTGGGGTCTTCACCCATCAAACCCATTTGGAGATTTGGGGTTGTCACCCACAAATTCCAACTCATAAATTCAAGAAATGGTGGAATCCATACTCAACAACTAACAATAATGCAAACATAACAACACACACACACAATTACACTTTACATAAAAATAATCCCAAGACTAATTTACTTAGCTACTCATGAAGAAAGTAAAGAAAGATATATAGTTATGATTATCCAAAGCATTTGTTCTTCACAAAATACTAAGAATCAAGCCTCCACAATTAGTTACAAACTTTCCTAATTAGGGTTTCCTTCTTCAAATTCAAAAATTTTCTATAAGGTAAGCAATACCCAAAGAAGAAAGGGTTTTTTCATATATGAGGTTTGGGATTCATCCAAGAGAAATTACAAAACTCCCCTGGGTTATACTCCCGCTTGGTTGCAATCGTGTGAGTTTGTTCTTGATCACAGACAATGCGACCGCAGTTGTATTCCGTAATCGCACTATCCTGACTATCTTTGACTGGCCGCCACCGCAGCTTGGTGATCACTATTGCAGTAACAAAAGATGAATTGTTCCAAGTCTTCTACCACACTTCTTTTGCTTTCATTTGATCTCTTTTAGCTTCAATCCAGATGCTTTCATCTTATCAACTACATACCCACCAAATATGGATATTAGTGCATTTAAATCATGACAATACCTTATTTTTCTTATATGAAATATTGGAGGGTGCACAAATATTTGGTGCAAATGAGTGGTAAAATCACCACTCATCAAAACCCCTAACTTAAAACCTTGCTTTTCCTCAAGAAACACCACCGTTTTCTATGATACAACTTCACATATATGCCCACACTCTATTACCCAATGATCATGATGAATCCAACTTGATTATTACAACAAAAAGTTCTTCGCACATAGGCAAAATGATTTTTAATGATGCCCGTCAATATAAAATGGGATAATGGAGGATGCAATATACTTTAAGGAGCAACCAGGTGACAATTATTACTCACTCTAGAAATGCCTCACTTGTTGACCTCACCCATAATATTCTTCCTTTTATCTCATTGTGCGGAAGATGAAAAAATCACCCACCTCAACATATTCATATGTCTCCTCACAGAAATTTTTTTTTCAGAAACCTAGTTACCAGCACTAAAACAAGGAGTGTAAGTGCAAACACACTCTCTCTCAAGAAATTCTCAATGTTAACAAGTACCATGCCATATGATTTCCCCTATTTTCAATAGCCACTACAAAGACCACACTTGGTTAGGAATCACAAGGGACTTTTTGAGCTTGTAATATAGGTTTACGGTAGGTTAGGATATCAACTTCGGAAAATAAGGCTAAACCCTCTATAAACTTCTAAATCACCCTTTTTTTAATTTTTGCTATTGGGTCACTTCATTTCCTTTACTATTATACCTACTTTGCCTTTTCTTGGTTTTCCTGCTTTTTTCTCTCTCTTCTCTTTTTTTCGTGCATAAACCATGTCTTTCTTTCCTCTATTGGATCTTTTCTTTCTTCTAATCATCTTGCTTTATTAGCTTAAGCTTGTAGTCACTTTCTTATAATTTCATGGCTGAACTATACCCTTTTAAAGAAAAGTCCAAAGAGGGTGACTAAGGGTAACTCCTAGTATTGGTAGGCTTTTTAGGCTAAAATAGGATTCCAATGTGACACGATAGCCTATGATCATTTTACCAACCAACAAGAATCAAAATTTATACTTGAAAAACTAATGGGTAAAGTTCTAGATGGTACAAGTACACATGAGATGTAAACAAGTAAGCTCACACACATGGCATGTGAAGCTCGTAAAGGGGGTTCAATTGTTCCACCCGCTCGAGACAAAAATAGAATACCAACTATTTTTTGAAGTCACTTTCAGTGTGATAAAAAGAGGAAAAGTTTTTTTAAAAGGTTTCTCACGCCCATACCCTCAATTTTACTAAAGTTTTCAGACGGAGGGGGATGTTTGCTTTGTATCCGCACTATGCATAATTTACTAATCATGGAAACAACCCAAGCTATTATCTCACAGTGTGGCTATAATACGGGCAAACCACCTACATGGCTACTCAGACTTCACCAATGGGTATGAATGCAATCCAAAATCATCAATGCCACGGGTAATCAGACTTCCCCTACATCCATGGTTAAAAACCCAATTATGATGCTTTCCCCTTAAGAATGTCATCACTCAGTATATCATAGGGAAAACTCATTTAATAGAAGTAAAATAAATAAAAAATCTATAAAAAAATTAAATAATCCATGCAAGTGTGGGCACCATTATATTGCCCGAATATTACAAGCCAATTAAAAATAAGAATCAACAAAAAGAGTGAGGAAACTATGCTGAAATAACAATACTAAAGGCCAAAATCAAATGAATGAGAAGAAGAAGACACACTAAACTAAAAAGGTAGCAATGTCCCCACTACATAAATAATCATGGATAAAAGAGATAAGGGTGCTCCTTTAAAGAGCATCAAGGGCTGCTATCACTCTCGGACTTCGCATCATTATCACTCTCCTCAAGATCAGACCTGGGGCCTCATCATCACTCTTTACCCAATTAGAAGGAGGTCTATCTTAGGGTTTTAGGACCTTTCATAGGCCCTTTACCCCCTTTCACATTTGATAAACAACTCATCCCTCCTTTTCTCTCTTGTGACCATCTTTTCATGTGTGCTCTAGATGTCTCAATCTGACTTTACCAAAGAGGAGTAGGCTTTCTCAAGCCTATAAATGGTAGCTTTTTTCTTGTTTTAATCCTCCCTGTAAGTCTCATAATCAACACATGACACATATGAATGATGGGTGCTGAAAGGCTCTTTCGGCCCTCAAAACCAGACACAAGCTCCCTGATGGCTACAATATAAACTCTAATCTCCTCAAGAGGTTCGGTGGTGGTTGGCCTATCAGACTGGAGCTCAACACATGTCAAATTTTCTAAGTGGATTTTTTTTATGCCTTTGTCAAGTTCTCCCTCTCCTCGAAACCTCAAAAGTAGATGGGGGCACCAAGGTGCACCCATGTATCACTAGCATACTACTCAACCACCGTTCCCCTACACAGCTCAGGAATCAAAGAGGGAAAGAAGAGATACATACTATCTTCGCTCTTGAAGTGATCTATTTCATTGACTACGAACTGAACAACATCTAACGGGATGTCGTATAGAATAAAAAAAACCTTTTGAACATATAGGACTGCTGTCATATGGATGCAATGAGATACTCAGCTACAAATTATGTTCAACCATATTCGAGCCTCAAACGTAAAGTCGTTCATAGATATGTTGCTTTTAGCCTTTACCCAAGAGACTTCTTTTCTGGGGCATAGGCATTGCGCCAACGAACTCCACGATTTACACCCTTTTACTTTGAATTCACCCATGTCTACATATTTGAGCCCATAAACATCATTGATTTTCTCTGCCCTAATTCTTACTGGTTTGCCCCAAATCTTAAGTCATATTGAATGTCTACAAGAAAGACATTTCACTGATGTTGGCATAAAATTCAAAAACCCATTATTCTTTTGCAATGCACGGAAAGAACCGCCACCCCGTGGCTTCAAGTTTGTCATTAAATGCTGACAATATTTCCAGCACATTCTCCAAGAAAATTCCTCTTTCCGAGAAAAGATTTGTCCTCTAAAGATCACTGTAGTAGAGAGTGTGGCAATCAAGTGCCATGAATTTAATGTGATCATACTTATCCATGAAGTTACCTTGAAAGAACTAGGCACACAAAATATAAATCAATGATAATTTAACATGCGGACTATTCCCATTGTTCACTAAGTCTCATTGGAATGGGTGCTTGATGGTGCTTTCCTAATAAAAAAGGAAGTGCAGGAATTTTGGCATGGCAGGAAACTAGCACCGGTTACCGCAATCAAGGATCATGACCGTGGTCACGATACTTGAGGCTGGTTTTATACCATCTTCTCATGTTCAAAGCCCTTCAAAATTTTTAGGCCACTAGCATGATCTACCATATGGATTTACATGAATACCAATTGAACGATGCTTATAAGTGTTCGAATATGCCATTTTAATCAACAAGAATCATTATTGAAAGTTCATTTGGGAAATGTATCAAATACTTGGTGTGCACACTGCATTGTTCTATATTTTGCAAATATTTTTGGGTACTCAAGACTTCCACACTTGTGTGCACACCCTACTCAAATACCTAAAACCACACAAATATCAATTATGACAACATGGAAGCATAATAATCAAAACTTTAGGCCCTCTCTAAATCATGCATTCTAAGGCCTATTTTCAAAGATTTTAAGCATGAATTCGCGATACCTACCGGAATTATGATTCAAGGAGGAGTCTAGGATACTGTTAAAGGGATCACAATCTTGGCCAAAATTTAATCCAATTAGAGAGTAAGAATTGAAAGGGATTGTGAGGGGGAAATGAAGGGAAATTAGGGATTTAACGGCTGAAGTGACCGCGACCACGTCCATGGTCAGGTGGGAATGATCGTAAACATATGGGTGACTATGATCACTCCTAGGGACCGTGATCACGGTAACTAAGATCATTTCTTCTTCCCTATTTTCCCTTATGGAGCTTTTTGCTTAAGTTTTTTGATAGATTTTTTTGTGTATAGTTTTCAATGCAATTTTTGCATACTTTCCCCTTTTCATGATCATCCAATCCACTCCTTATTTCCATAAATGCATGATTTATTCATATGCAAAAGCTAACATCTATACTATAATACATAACGAAAAGGATATGAGCCACTTTTATGGCATATATGGGTTGCTTCCACACAACGCCTTAGCTATCATTGTGGCATGACATGTTACTTCTTCAATTCTCAAGGGGGTTTTCAAACCCCTATTTACTTACCTTCTCACTCTCAACATCCAACACAAACACCATTTGAAGCTCTATGGTTTGCCTCTTTGTCTTGCAAATCTTTAAAAAGACCTTATTCTCTTGCACCCTAATTTTTATTTCCCCCATTTCTAAATCGATAATGGCTTTTCCAGTGGAAAATAAAGGACAAAAAAGGATGATAGGTACCACTTGGTCCATTTAATAATTCAATACCATGAAGTCCGCCAGAAGTATAAACTTGTCTGCTATAAAAAGCACATCTAAAAAATTCCCACCGACCTTTAGATGGACCAGTCCGCCATTAAGAATCGTATAGAGGTTAGTGTAGGGTCATCCAATCCAAGTTTCTTGTAGATAACAGAAGGCATTAAGTTGATGCTCGCACTAAGGTCATGTAGATCTTTTGCAAATTCATGCATCCCAATTGTACAAAGAAGGGTGAGCACTCCGGGGTTATCTTTCTTTCCCGTAACCTTGCTATCCATGATAGAACCTCAATGGTGTCAGATTCAATGAGCTTCTTTTTGGACATCAACTTTTTCACTAATTTAGCATATCTTTGATCTCCTGGATTGCCTTGATTAACGGGATATTTATTGATAGATTGCTAAGTTTTTCCATGAACTTCCTCAATTTTTTACCTTTCTCTTTTTTATGCAATCGTTGAGCGAATAAGGGAAGAACTTATATTGTGGGCCTTTCTCTACTTTATGGGTTTTTAACCTTAACCACTTCTTCGTCACTGTCATCGGTCTCTTTCTCATCATTTTCTTCTCGTCTTTGAGGTAACACCTCTTTTGGTTTAGCTTTGGGCATTTTCTCACTCAAGTATCCTTTAGAGGGCTCATCAACTTTCTTTCCACTCCTTGTGAAAATTGCTATAACTTGAGCATCATTCTTAGGATTAACAATTGTGTCACTAGGGAGTCTGGCTCTAGGCCTAGCATTTAGTTGCATGGAGATTTTCACAATTGGGGTTTCCAATTTCTTTATAGAGGCAGAGTGAGACACCATGGTTTAAGATAGTAAAGAGAAGTCATCTTTCATCTCACGAACCATTTTGTTCATACCTTCCACTCTATTGAATATTATTACTAACACATCCATTGTCTTGAATTGTTTTAGGTCGATGGAACTTGACTCCTTGGTCTTAGATCAATTATGAGAGGGAACATAACTGTCATAATCACTCTCCCTATCTCTCAAATCTCTATCCCGCTCACAGTCTATCCAACCTTGATTCCCACTTTTCCTATGATAGGCGGGATGGGAACCCCGAAGTAGTTAGCCAAATATCAAATTTTCTCATCCAATTTCTTTACTTTTTCATCATCTTCATAATATTTTGATGCTATGGCATTTATCAATTTCGCGGGTGCATCCATAACATGCTTTGTCAAGAGTTCAAGTTGGGTCATCATTTTTTCCATAGTCTCATCCTTTTCTTTATTCTGCTTTCTTTATTCCTTATCAACCATGGATGTAGTTGAAGGGAACTTGGTAACTTCGGTGTCCCGGTTATCCTAACCCCGATTTAACTTTGACACTTCTTCTATCAATAGAAAGGCTGCATGGTGGTGCATCTTCACTATGGAGACACCCTCCGTATTATCCATCACCGTTTTGTTTAATGGATTTCGTGATTTGGGAATTGAGCCAATTTTCCATTAAACTATTTCTAAGCTTCAAATAATGACTCTCCATTCATTTAGCGAAAATTCACAATTTTGTCCCGCTTGTAAAGCATTTTAGATGGTGGGAAGTATCTATGAAGAAACACCATAGTTATCTCATCCCAGGATATAATTAAGTCGGGTGGAACTGAGCTGAGCCATAAAACTACCTCGCCCATTAGTGAGAAAGGGAAGAGGTGATGCCCGATGGCTTCTTGAGTAATGCATGCTATTTAGAATGGTGCACACACTTCCACAAAATTCTTCAAATGGACATTTGGGTCCTCAAAGGATTGAACCCCATACAATCATTTCATTTGAAACATATGAAGCATGACTCTAGTCACATGGAACACTCTGTTCCCATTAGTTGGTGGGATACGAATTACACTTGTTTGGCTTGCTTCATCTAGGGGACCATCAAAGGGGCCCTTGTTGCTTTCTTTCTCACTTATTGTTCTGTTAACACTTCGATCTTCTAAAAGAAATTCAAAAATAACAAATGATGTAAATTAAACCACCCCGGGCATTCCCAAGTAAGAATCATACCATACCAGTGAAATCTATATTCTACTCCTCGGCAACGGTGCCATTTTGATACGCTCAACTCACTCCCAAGTTTGAGGGGTTAGGTGGTCGTTTTTAATAACCTAACTCGTATTGGGGTTGAAACCACAAGTAGCAAAGTATAAATTTCAAATCCTATGGGTGTTCTAATTACTAAAAGATTACCCAGAATGCTAACCAACATGACATGTAAAATAAAGTGGGGGAATTAATTTGGGATTTATTTATAATGATTTTTGGTTAACAATGCCCGAATATGACACTTTTGGCTTGCTTAAAATTAATATTTTAGGTGATCTTGGGATTATGTCTACCTAAAAGTAAAAGTATGTGTGTTAATGATAGTTTAACATGAAACTTAGTTGTTAACTAAATGACAGTCTAGGTCAAAGATCATTGCAGTTAATCTTTCAATAAAACCATACCAAGTTCACCTGTTAGCTCTTTTGAACACCTAACAAGTGTACAATTTGTAATCACCCAAAACCTCAACCAAGCATCCCCATTTTTAGGATGATGCTCTTGACACAATTTACACTCCAATTACACTTATTTCTAAGATTGCAAAAGGTAGTAAACGATAGGCTTAATAGTCCACTATTGCCTTGCTTCCCTATTACCCTATTTCAAGGATGTTATGGGTTACCTCATGTTCACCTTCATCCCTCTTTAAAGGATGATGAAGGGTTTATAGAGTTTGCGGTTTTCACCCATCAAACCCATTTGGAGATTTGGGGTTTTCACTCACAAATTCCAACTCATAAATTCAAGCAACGGTGGAATCCATACTCAATAACTAACAATCATGCAAACACAACAACACCCACACATAGTTACACTTTAGTTCACCATAATCCTAAGACTAATTTACTTAGCTACTCATGAAGAAAGTAAAGAAAGATATACCATAAGGATTATCCAAAGCATTTATTCTCATAAAATATTAATGCAGACACGTAATTTTGTCCCTCCACAAATTATTTTTACACATTTAAATCACCATACTATACACCTCTTTTTATTTGATAATTTTTCCACAAAATGATAAAAAATAACAACCAACTCTCAATAAATACATAACAAAGTTTTTCCCTAAATTCCCATGTAATCCTAATCTAAACAAACTAACAACCATCCCTATCAAATATTAACACATCAACACCCAACCACCTATCGCCACATACCCCTATACCCATAGGCCCCTATCATATTTTCCCCAATGGATACAATTAATCATACAAAGTCTGATTCACGGGATTTTCCATAACAATACACATACACCTCACTGAAAAGGGGCAATACTATGTACATATATGAAGATGGACAAGGTGGAGAGGATCCTCCATTTTTGATACACAATTCAACATATTCAGAGATTTTCTCATTCACTTCACACACTACACAAATACCATACACGACCCCATTTTCCTTTTCTTCGACAACCAAAATGAACGCACACACATCACAGTCATTGGTGCAAACACTTTACCGAAATTCAATCATCACCTCACTAAAGAACACATACACTCACTGGAGAAGAAAAATAGACCGAAAAGCGCAATAAACACCAAAAAAAGGGCAAAAACCATATCAAGAATCTTATTTTTCTAGTGGTTTTTCATCAGAAATGGCATCCCTCGTCGAAAAAGGGCATCTATCTCCAATTTTGATCAAAATCATCAAACCAATTGTCCTAACCTAGCTTCCATTCTAGTTTGTGGAAAACTCTACCAGAAAAATAGATGAGACAGACCAATCCGGGAATGGGTCTTTGGTATTCTTCATGATTCTGGTTTGGGTTGGCAGAAAATAGGAAAAAAGGGTAAGATCAAGGTTGGTTTAAGGTTGAATTCAATACCAAGTTGGATTTCATTTTGTGTCAAGGTTTTTATTAAGGTTTTCTGAGCGCGGTTTCTATCTTTGTTATATTGAATTCGACAATTGAGGTCTAATTCTTCAACTCTCTCTTTTTATTTCATCTTAACTTTTGGAAATTGATTCTATGATTGTGTGTTTGATGATGATGATTAAGTGATTTTTTTGATGTTGATGTTACTTTTTATGGATAATTGATTGTGGTACGAATTTTGTGTTGGTATTGTAGGATAACCATGTCTCACATAAGAAATTTCTATTGAAAAGCTTTGGGGGGAAATTGATTAAAAATCAGTAAAAGTGAATATCAACTTATGTTGATTAATTGCTTATTTTTGATTTGAAATTGAGGTTAAATTCATCTAACTTGATAGTATCATGTCTTAGACTAGGAATTAATAGGCAAACAATAGTTGGGTAGGCAAATGTAGGAATGGTGATTTGTTGAAGATGTGAATGCCTGCGAATGGCTCTTTCTATTTTAACGCACAAAAATGTATTCGTTTTATCAGGGAATGCCCCAAAGTCCTATATAATTATTCATAGGGAAATTCCCCAAAGTATCATATACACAAAGGAGGTTTGTGATAAAGGCCCGAAATGGCGAGTGGAGCTTAGTCTAGGAGTAGCTTAGAATAGGATTTATATTTTTGCATTTTCCTATTTTTGGGACTGTAATAAATTGGACTGAACATTATTTTTTTGGATTTTTATTTATTTTATTATTTGTTTTCTTTTTGTGTGCTTTTTTTGGTTTATACATTCCATAGTGTCTACAACCCGATATACTCCACAAAGCGATAGTGGTGGAACCACGAGTCCGAGGGGTGCCTAATACCTCTCTCTCAGTCCACAGAATTCCTTAGCCAAAATCTCTATTCACAAATTAGTTTTAAAGATTCAATAATCATTTTGAAAAAAGGAATTTCAAATGTGACTTAGAACACCCTATTTATGCCGAGTGGCGACTCTTAGTTAATTTTAAGATGAATTCTTTTAGAAACAACTTTATTTTTGTCACTTAATAATATAACCCTTTTAAACTTAAGATATAGCATTCTTTTTTTGGTTAAAAAAGGGGTGTGATAGCTCTGGCGACTCTGCTGGGGAATTTTTCAGAATTCGATCTTATTTTTTGAGTTGTATCAGCTTAATTTGATATTATGGGTGTATAAACAATGTTTGTCTGATCGTTTATATTTATTTTATCATTTTTGATCACCTATGTGCTAAATATTTATAGTTTTTATTATCTGTTACCGCTTTATATCTGTCATCATGTGCATAACCTGAATCATTTTTTTCGCAACAAATCTATAGTACACATATATACACGACCTCTAGTTTAGTCACCCTTATTTTAAAAGAAGGAGCCATTGGGTATATGGAGTAGGTGGAAAGCCATTGTAGCCACTATCGACCATATTCTTCCTCGAATAGCCTTATTAGTGAACCCCAACAAGGGTCAGCCTTTAGGTAATGCCAATTTGCATTTTATTGATACCTAGCAGGATCCACTTGGTCCTTCATAAGTGAGTTACCCATAAAGATCCTTACGTGCTAATTATTTCATTTTTTAGGGTAATAGGGTTATTTGATGGACTGATTTGGGGAAAACATGTGCTAGAATAAAATAAGGTATGTAGGCATGGAAAAATCTAAAAAAAGAGAGAAAAAAAGTGAGTAAAAAAATGAGTTTCGTAGTTTTTTGAGTTTTTTTATGGATTTTGTTTTTCAGAATCCAAAAATTGAAGAATTTTTTTTTATCTTTTGCACTCATGTTCTCAAAAATAAAAAACAACAAAAAGATTTTTCTTTTATTCTCTTTAACAAGCATTCATAATTTGAAAATTTCAAAAAACAAAATTCAATAGGAATTTTTTATAAAAAGATTAAAAAAAATAGATAGAAGTTTTGTATATTTAATATAACGAAAATACAAAAAAAGATTTTTCTTTCTAAGTGGTTGGTGTCAGTTTTATGTGATGTGGTGAATCTAAAACCACAAAAAAATCTTTATTGAAATTTTTCATCATTTGTCTTTGATCGTGTCTCTTAAGGTTAAGTTTGTTATTAATCCTAAATTATTCAATCTGGATGAACTACGCACCCCTTATTCTCCTCTCTCAGGAGTGAGATACGCAGGCAACCCTTCTAGAGTTCGGTGATCTTATTGAAAAAATTCAAAAAGATTTTCTTTACACTTCATTTAGAGTAAGTGTATCATATACATCTTTAAAAGAAAACTACAAAAAGATTTTCCTTTTATAGGTTCAAGTTTTATTTTCGTATGAAATTCAAATTCGAAAATCCAAAAAAGATTCATATTTGGTAATCGTAGGTTTCATTTTCTATAGGGATGTTAAAGCTGAAAAATATTCAAAAAGTTTTTCATCAATTCTTTTAATAATTTGTATTTTCCTTTATTCTTAAAGTTTCAAAAAAATTAAGAAAGTTACAAACTACGGACACCTGATTCTTCTCTTTTAGGAGTGAGATAGTTCGGTGATCTTTTCAAAAAGAAAAAAGAGGTTTTGAAAAAATATTGAACTCTAATGCATTTGTTAACTCTTTTTCAGTTAGTTTAAAGTGGTTGGTTTGTCGCATTTTTGCTAGTCATCCGCATTGCACCAAGTCAAAGAGAAAGTTATGGCCAACAAGGATACCGAGGTTGTTGTCACTAATCAGATAGGGAGTTCAGGAAATGAGAATTTAAGATCTAATAAAAAGATTCAAAAACTAAGGAAGCAAATGATAGAAATACATTGAGATTGGGTTAAAGGGTTGTCGCCTCCCCCATTTCCTATTGATAATCTGGAATATCTTTCTAGCTTTCCTCCAGTTTCGTATGCCCAATGCCTTATTTTTGTTGACATGCCACAACATGCATCAGTATTTACTTTGGTGCAACACTATCTTGACACTTCCAATATTCTTCTCCAAGCTCCTAAATAAAGAACTACCGCATACTATGCTCCACCTGTTCATGTTTTGGCAGCATCACTTCCACCTGAAGCTCCTACTTTTGATGTTCAACCACCAGTTATGCCTCTCTTCTTTGCAAGCACACCTGCATTGAATATTTCTAGTGATCAACATCATGATCTTGATCCTACATTTAAGTTGACTGGTCATTATTGCTACGCTCACCCGCCTGAATTTTCCCTTAACACTGAGAAGCATGTTATGATTGAAGAACAAGATAAAATAACCAAAAAATTAAGAAGTTTGGAACTAGCTATGAAGAACTTCCAAGGACATGGGGTACAAAAGTGTCGTGTATAAGGATATGCATGTTTCTAGGTGTTAATCTCCCTCTTGGTTTTAAAATGTCAAAGTTTGAGAAGTATGATGGATATGATTATCCCATAGCATATTTTAGACTTTATTATAACCAATTAAAGGGTGCTGAAGGGATAGAAGAATTACTCATGGCTTATTTCGGCGAGAGTCTTTCAAGTCTAGTTTCAGAATGGTTTGTTGATCAACACATCGACAAGTGAAATTGTTTGGATGATTTTTCTAATGAATTCCTTCAACAATTTCAATACAATGTGGAGTTGATCCATGATGAGAAATTCCTAACTAACATAAAGAAGAAGAGTATTAAAAGTTTTAGGGAGTACGTGATTAGATGGTGTTAACCAGTTGCTAAGGTGAAACTACCAATGAAAGAAATTAAGATAGTGGAGGGATTTATTCAAGAACAAAAGGAAACATATTATCAAAACTTGTTACCTGCATTAGGCAAGCCATTTATCGAGGTCCTTAAAATGGGGGAAATAATAGAAGATAGAATTAATACCGGTTGCATTGTGAGTTTCGCAATATTAAAAGCGACTACTCAAGCAATGTTAAAGGGTTCAGGAAGTGTTGGGGGAAATAAGAATAAGGAAGATGCATCTGCTATTGTAGATAGACAACATGCATATCCAAGAAGGCTGCGTCGCTATTACCCTCAGTTTCAAGCCCAAGTTTGTAACCAAGCTCTGTATAATCATTCTCAAAACCTATTATATTCCATTTCACCACTTCCATATCTAGTAGATAATGCCCATGCATATACTAATTTGTCTTCTTATCTATAATGGCATGATCCAGTCCCTTAATATCGTCCTCGACCCCAACATATTTTCCAAAGAACTTCTAACTCCAAATTTTAATTGAGGCCGAAGTTTGAAAAAAGGAGGAAGTCAAAGGATCATTTTACATAGAATGTGTCTGATGGCGGTGAATTCTCTAGTCATGATGATATGCAAATAATTGGGTAAGATGTCAAGCTCAGCAATTAGAAAGTACTCCTCTCCTTACTTGGAAGGATTGTTGGTAGTTTGTTTGTTTTCCTTTCTATTTTTCAAATTATTTTAGGATTGTAGTTCAAAATCTATCTTTTTTTATTTCTTTGTCTTCTTTGTTTAAGCACTTATATCTTACCTTTCAATAAAATATGGTGTCCCTTGTTGTTTTGTCTTATTTTAAGTTGTTTGTTTGTTTTCTTTACATAATATATTTATGCTGATTCTAGTGTTATGACATGCCTGCGGAATTTTTAGTCGGATCTTAAAATTCAGTGTACTCGTGAAACATTGAATCAGAGGGCTAAAGTTAGAAAAAAGGGCATCTCAGAAATTGGTAAAGTGTTGAGACATTTGGTGACCATGTTGAAGCCTTCTTTCAAAATTAAGGCAATTATTTTGAGAATAAAAAGAATAACTTGATCATCAATTGAAAAACATGTATGTTTGACAAGTGTAGAAGAAGAAATGGAACACATGCTCAGTTAAAGTTAGTGCTGTAAAAAATTGCACACATTATCTTCATCTCCCACTTTCGCATTGCATGATATGTACTTTCATTTTAAAGGATTGATATGATGGGGGAATTTCATTCAGCTATCCAAACATTGTGTCATCCTTTGTTTACCCCATTTGAGATTTTGTGTTATTTTCTTTCAAACCCCCTTTTTGGAATCAAGATAGTCAATAAAGCTCATAGGAAAGATGTCGAGCAAAAGAGTAGAGTAAAAAAAGTGTCAAAAAAAGAAAGAAAAATGTGTGTCAAAAGAAAGAAAAGAAAAGTGTCAAGAAAAAATAGAGTCAGAAAGGTCCCAAAAGGAGAAAGAGTCAATAAAAGAAAAAAAAAAGAAAAAATGAAATTAGAATAAAGCCAAAAAATAAGTTGTTGGAACTATGCTTGACCTGATTATCCTCTCTTGGGTGTGATATACGTAGGCTACCTTACTCGGGCCTCAGTCCAACCAAATAAACAATTTAGTCTCCCAGCCAAAAGAAATTGGGGCATGACTTGATCCTCATTGTTTGAGTCGATTCCTAAAGTTTTAAGTCCTACCCCACTTTAAGAGTTGTTTAGGCCTCATTCCATTCTTTTTTTCTAACCTTATCCAAAAGCCAAGATACAACCAAAGAAAGACTTTCAAATCAATATTTGAGAATATTAAGGCTAAGAATGGGATGGATATGATGACATATTTTGGGAACTACTCTCTGCCTTAACATAAGGAATTAGGATAGAAATAAAAATGAGAGTCTTATTGGTGAAAACCCTCACGAGCACTGTAAGATAATGATAAGTTGAGAGAAATAAAATTGAGAGTCTCATTGGTGAAAAACCTTCATGGACATCATAAGACAAAGGTGAGATGAGAAAAAAAAATAAGGGAGACGTTCGCGAAAACCCTTCATGGCGCCACTACCCGAATGAGGTCTCCAAATACAGTTGGCCCGAGGAAGTAAATCTGTTTCAAGGATATTAAATCAAGAACAATTGGTAGCAAGATTGGATGGAAAGATCAGGCAGCTTTATTTAAAATGCATGGCATAATCATTACAGTTGACTGTCATTTTTAGATAAATTTTTTGTTTCTTTGTTTCAAATGGGGACATTCATTGTCATTTTTTTCTATTTATTTTTATTTTATATTCTTGAGTCAATTATCCAAATAAAAAATCATTATCATTTTCTCTAGTCCTTGAGTCAAGTCCATGTCAAAACAACTGAGAGAAAATTTGAAAATAGGCTAACAGCTTCTTTAATTGCACAAAGCAAGAAAAAGGGCCAGCACATGAAAGAGACATAATTGTTAGCAGAAATAAGGCATGCAGAAAGTTTTGTCAACAAATGAGTCTGGGAATTCATGGGAATACTAAGGTTTAAAGGGGATTGTCTGAGAAACATAGCAAAGCAGAGATACTGTGTATGTTTTAGCGTCATGCTTAATATTTTGAGTTTTGACCAGTGGTATAACAACGAAATGGAAAATGATAATGATTGGAGAAAAGTCTAAATGGGACAAGTGCAAGAGAAATCACCTCGAATGACAAAGCGACAAGCCAACCACCCTATTTTAAACTCACAATTTTTGTTTGTATGAAACAGGAACAGTTGCTACGTTCAAATCAAAAGCTTCAAAGCGCATATGTCTAAAGATGGAATTACTCATTTCTACAAATGCAAGAGCAGTGTTGCTATATAGGTTTAGTAATCACAATTATAGTAAAACTCATCATCTTCTACCCCTAAGAGATACATTCTCTAATTGGGTCTTTCATGTCTCACGGCCAGGAGGTGCACTTCCTAATTTGGATCGTTAATTTTAAAAGAGGCATTTTTTGCCAGAACCTTTCACTTTCATTCTTAAGAGAGGGACTTATTGGTCTTAGTCATTCAATATTACCCCCAAAAGGGGCATTTGTTGATCAGGATCTTGATTCATCTTTCTATTGTGTACTATTTCAAGTAGTTGTGATTAGGTTTGACATCTATAAAAGCTTTTGATGAAAATTTAGGCAAAAAATAAAAGTAATTCATATTATATGGAACTTCACTTAAGGACCCTGCAAGAAAGTGAGACCTTATTTTTCTAAAATATGGAATCTTTCTTTATCATCATGATTGTTTGGGATAATTTTTATTCTAGTTTTTATTTTGAGTTCAGAAGCCTGCCTGGAGAATAGGGTGATAGAATTGCAAGTGAGAACCCATCCTGAAGAATAGGGTGATTAAATTGAAAGTTGGGAGCTCTCCTAGAGAATAGAGTAAGGAAATTAAAAGTCGAGAGCTCACCTAAAGAATAAGGTGATGAAATTGCAAGCTAGGAGCTTGCCCAGAGAACAGAGTTAGGAAATAGTATGTCAGGAGCCCACTTGAAGAACAGGGTGATAAAGTTGAAACTCAGGAGCTTGCTCAGAAAATAGAGTGAGGAAATTGCAAGTCGGAGTTTGCCCGAAGAATACAGTGATAAAATTAAAAGTCAGGAGCTCGCCCGAAGAACAGAGTGTGGAATCTGTAAGTTAAGATCCTTCCTGAAGAACAGGGTGATGAAATTGCAATTTAGGAGATTGCCTAGAGAACATAGTGAAGAAATTACAAGTCGAGAGCCCGCTCAAAGAATATAGTGATGAAATTATAACTTGGGAGCCTACTCGAAGAATAGGGTGATGAAATTGAATGTCGGGAGCTTTCCTGAAGAATAGAGTGAAGAAATTTCAACTCGAAAGCTAACCAAAGAATCAGATGATGAAATCAAAAGTTGGGAGCTTGGCTGGAGAACAGAGTAAAGAAATTACTACTCGAAAGCCCGCTTGAATAATATGGTGATGAAATTAAAAGTCGGGAGCTCTCCCAAAGAACATAGTGAGGAAATTGCAAGTTGGGAGCCTTCTTAAAGAATAGGGTGATGAAATTGCATGTTAGGAGCTCGCCCAGGGAAAAAATTAAAGAAATTGTGACCCGAAGAACAGAGTGAAGAAATTGTAACTCAGGAGCCTGCCTGAAGAACAGGGTGATGAAATTGAAAGTCAGGAGCCCACCAGAAGAATAAGGTGATGAAATTCTATGTCAGGATCCCTCCTGAAGAATAGGGTGATGAAATTGAAAGTCAGGAGACCGCCTGAAGAATTGGGTGATGAAATTGAAAGTCAGGAGTCCACCAGAAGAATAAGGTGATGAAATTGAAAGTCACGAGCCCGCTTGAAGATCAGGGTGATGAAATAGCAAGTCAGGATCCTGCCTGAAGAACAGGGTAATGAAATGACAAGTCAGGATCCTTACTAAAGAATAGGGTGAAGAAACTAAAAGTCAAGCAACAAGGTTAAGAGATTAAAAGTCAAGCAACAAGGTAAAGAAATTGAGAGTCAATAAAGTGAGGAAATTACAAGTCGGGAGCCTCATCCAAAGAATAGGGCAGTGAAATTGAATATCTAAAGATTAAAAATAACAAGTTAGGAGCCCACCTGGAGAACAGGGTGATGAATTGAAAGTCAAACAATAAGGTGAAGAAATTGTAAGTCAGGAGCCCACCTGAAGAATAGGGTGAAGATTCTAAAATTTAGGATCAAGGTTCAGAAGTATCTCCGATAAAGTATGATTAATTTGTGAGTTCACCTCTAACATCAAATTTGTATGTAGTAAGATCTCAAGTTCAACCCAAAGAAGATCAGATCTTTTGTCAATTTTGATAGAATCAGAAACTCAAGTCAAGAGTCCTAAAGAAGATGTATAGATAGGAATCCATCTCAGTATAGTCCCTCCTTGTCAATCCTAGAACTACCTATGACTTGAATACCATATAACTTGGGATAGGTAGGATGCTCAAAATCAAAACTCAGATGCCCTCCTTTCTTCTATTTCCTTATTTTGAATAACACTCGGGACAAAATTTGGTCTTGTTGTCTACTTCTTTACCTGATAACACTTTTTGTTTACATCCAAAGGGGGCATGATATATACACGTAATTTTGTCCCTCCACAAATTATTTTAACTCATTTAACTCACCTTAGCATACACCCCCTTTTAGTTGATAATTTTTCCACAATATAACCAAAAAATAACAACAAACTCTCAATAAATTCAAAAAAAAAATATCCCTAAATTCCCACATAATCCTATTTGAACAAACTAACAACCTCCCTATTAAATTTTAACACATCACCACCCAACCCCCTACTCTCACATATCCCTATACCCCCAGGGCCCTTCTTATATTTTCGTCAACGAATACAATTACTCACACACACTCTAATTTATGGGATTCTCTTCCACAACAATACATATACACCTCACTGGAAAGGGGAAACACTATATACACACAGTGGAGATGGACAAGGGGGAGAGGATCCTCTATTTTGGATACACAATTCAACATATTCACAAATTTTCTCATTCACTTCACACACTGCACAAATACCATACACAACCCTATCTTCCTTTTTTTCGACAACCAAAATGAACACACACACATCATAGTTACCGGCACTAACACTTCTCCAGAAATCAGATATCACCTCAATGAAGAACTCATACACTCACTGAAGAAGAAAAACAAAGTGAAGAGTTTGAGAAACAACAAAAAAAGGGGAAAAACAATAATCGGAAGCTCATTTTTTTGGTGACTTTTCGCCAAAAATGGCATCCCTCCCCGCAAAAGGGCATCCATCTCTAATTTCAATCAAAATCGATGATGTAATTGTCTTAAAACTAATTTCCATTCTAGTTTTTGGCAAACTTCACCAAAAAATAGATGAGGCAGACCAGTCCGGGTACTGGTCTTTGGTATTCCTTGTGATACTAGTTCAGGTTGGTGGAATATAGGAAAAAAAGGATTTGATCAAGGTTGGTTCAAGGTTGAATTCAATACCAAGTTGAATTTTGTTTTGTGTCGAGGTTCGAATTAAGGTTTTCCAGTTGCGGTTCTATCTTTGATATATTGAAATTGACAATTGAGGTCCAATTCTTCAACTCTTTCTTTTTATTTCATCTTAAATTTGGGAATTGATTCTATGATTGTGTATTGGATAATGAAGATTGGGTGATTTTATTGCCGTTGATATTACTTGTTATGGATAATTGATTTTGGAATGAATTTGGTGTTGTATAGGTTGGATAACCATGTCTTGCATAAGAAATTTATGTTGAAAAACTTTTTTGGGGGGAAGGTATAAAAAATCGATAAAAGTGAATATCGGATTGTGTTGATTAGTCCCTTTTGTTTGAATTGAAATGGATGATAAATTTATCGAAATTGATAGAATCATGTCTTAGAACGGGCATCAATAGGCAAACATAGGTTGGGTAGGCAAACTTAGGAATGGTGAACTATTAAATGTGCGAATGTCTGTGAATGGTTCTTTCTATTTTAATGCACAAAAAATGTATTCATTTTACCAGGGAATGCCCCGAGATCTTATGTACTTATTCACAAGAGAATTCCCCAAAGTATTATGTATGCAAAGGAGGCTCGCGATCAAGGCTCAGAATGTCGGGTAGAGTTTAATCTAGGAGTAGTTTAGAATAGGATTTACATTTCTGCATTTTTCTATTTTTGGGACTGTAATAAATTGGACTGAACATTATTTTTTTGGATTTTTGTTTGTTTGATTGTTTCTTTCTTGTTGTGTGTTTTGTTTGGTTTATACATCCAATAGTGTCTACTAGACGACATAGTCTACATAGTGACCATGGTAGAACTATGGGTCTGAGGGGTGCCTAACACCTTCCCCTTAGTTAGTAGAATTCCTTAGCCGGAATCTCTATTTGCAAATCAGTTTTAAAGAGTCAACAATTGTTTTTAAAAAGGATTTAAAAGGTGACTTGGCACACCCGATTTATGCCAAGTGGCGATTCTGAGTTAATTGTAAAATGAATCCTTTTTGAAACAACATTATTTTTTTCACTTAATAATAGAACACTTTCAAACTTAAGATATAATATTTTTTTTTGGTTAAAAAGGGTTGTGACAACTAAAAAATCAAGCCCCCAAAATTAGTTACACACTTGCCCAATTAGGGTTTCTTGCTTCAAATTCAAAAATTATCTATGAGGTATACAATACCCGAAGAAGAAAGAGTTTTTGCCTATATGAGGTTTGGGATTATTCTAAGAGAAATTATAAAACTTCTCTGGGTCATACTCCCACTTGGCCATAATCACGTGAGGTTGTCCACGATTGCAGCCAATGCGACCATGTTTATATTCTGTGATTGTGCTATCCTAATTATCTTTGACTGACCACGACCATAGCTTAAGGACTGCGATCGCAGTAACTAAGGTTGAACTATTCTCGGTCTTCAACTACTCTTTTTTTGCTTCTATTTGATCTCTTTTAGCTTTAATCAATAAGCTTTCATGTTATCAACCATATACCTGCAAAATATGGATATTAGTGTATTTAAATCATGATGATACCTGATTTTCTTATACAAAATATGGTAGTGTGCATAATTATTTAGTGAAAATAAATGGTAAAATCACCACAAATCAATCCATATGATTATGATAAAGAAGAAAATGGTTATGTTGACCCTACTAAGACAGGATCTATTGTTACACCAACTTTAGCCCCTAATGTGAAGTTTTATATTACAAGTGTTATTATCCAGGTATTTAATCTAAAAGGTGTATTTTCAGGAGCAACTAAGGATGATGCAAACATGCACCTTACTAACTTTCTTCGGATCTGCACAAACTATAATGTCCTAGGGGTTGATCAGGAAGCATTGAGATTAAGGTTGTTCCCATTATCTTTAACTAGAGAAGCATATCTATGGATAGGGGAACTACCAAGAGGATCTATCACTACTTGGAATGAGTTAAAGAAATAGTTTCTGAGCAGATTTTTCCCTCCCACATGAAGTAAATAGCTTAAGGATAAAATTTGTAATTTCTGATAACTACCTATAAAATCGATGTACAAAGCATGGTTTAGATTTAAGAAGAAGAAGAGCCTAGTGCCAAGACACAGAATTACATGATTTAATTTGTCAGCAATATCCTATAGATCACTGAGTGATAGTTTGAAAGCCATGGTAGATACTATTTCTAAAGAAGAATATATGCATATTCGTAGGGATGCTGCATAGGAATTTTTTGAAGATATTGAAGTCACTAATAGAGGATAGCATACCAGAGATTCTGATCATGGTAGTGGTACATATGCTATTGGGGCTACAAACACATATGGAGTAGGTAATGATATTATTACGCTAGAGGTAGCACAACTTCAGACTAATATTGGATTACTCATAAAGTAGTTTGCTTTACTAAATACTGAGAAAGTGAATGTAGTAGCAGTACTAGGGTCTACATCAAAACTATTCGAGATTGAATCTAAAGATGAGGCAAACTATCTTGATCGTAGATTGGTAGATTTATGAGCCCAAGGGTAAGGGAATCAAGGTCGAAATAATTATATGATAGATATAGATATAGAAGTAGAGATAGTGATTGGCGATATAAGGATTACTAGAAGAAGAAGAGTGATAAATACATTCCACTAGGCAGTTGAGATACAAAGTCTATAGTTGAAGCTCTCTTGTATAAGCTAGTTAAGGGACAAGAAAGTTAAGAACATTCTATGAAAGATATCAAAGAAGATTTGTCAGGACTCAATCAAAAAGTTAAATCACATTCAATAATAATCGGTTGTTGGAGCAACAGTTTAGGCAGATGTTAACCATAGTAAATCAGAGACAACATGGCACTCTTTCAAGCAACACAGTGGTAAATCCAAGAAATGACTATCAATATCATTCCATTACTACTCAAAGTGGTAAGGTTACTATAGATTTAGCTACACCTACTATTGATGAGCAAAAATAAAGTGAGAATGAGTTTATTGATATTGGGAGTAGTAGCAAGCCAAATGAAGGAGAAGATAAGGCTATAGAGCCTGTGGTGAAACCCATTCCAAGACCATGTTGTCCCTATCCTCAAATACTAAAAAAGACACAAGAAGAGGGTAAGTATCAAAATTTTTTATCTATGCTAAAAGAGTTGTCAGTCAACATACCATTTGAAGCATTGGAGTAGATGCTTGGATATGTAATATTCATGAAGGACCTGATTACAAAGAAAAGAGAAGTCAGTTATGAGCTGATTGACAATGTCCATTATTATAGTGCTGTAGCCACTACATCATTCGTAAAGAAGAAGAAGGATCCTAGTACAGTCACTATACCTTGCACTATTGGATTATTCCACTTTGCATGTGCATTGTGTGATTTGGGTGCTAGTATCAACCTTATGTCATTTTTAGTGTCAAAGTAGTTAGGGTTTGATGATCCATAACCCACCACCATGAGCTAGTCATGGTATATAAAAGTGTGAAAAATCTAGTCGGTATCCTTTAAGATGTCATAGTAAAAGTAGCTTCTTTTATTTATCCTACTGAATTTGTTGTGCTAGATTGTGATGTGGACTTTTAAGTACCAATTATTCTTGACAGACCTTTTATTGCTATAGGTAGAATGTTAATTGATGTGCATCTTAAACATTTGATGTTGAGATTCATTAACAAACATGTGATATTTAACATATGTAAATCCATGAAGTAACCTAATGAGTTAAGGGTGATATCTATGATTAATGTGTATGATGAAGAGGCAGATTCATTTTATGATGTTGGTGTTTTTAACTTTGTGGGATGATGGTTCTGATGTGGTAGTTCCTATTGAATAAATACTAAGTATTGAGTATCTTGCAGCTGTGATCATGAATTTTGACTCTGATGGCATAGAAGAATATGAGGAGCTGGTTGGTGAATTGCATGGTAATGGTTATAATTTTACACCAAAGAAGCTTGATTTAGATTAAAAGAATAGAACAACTCAACTTGCTTGTCCATCCATTAAGGAAACACCAGTGTTAGAATTGAAGGCCCTCCCATCTCACTTGTAATATGTATTTTTAGGGGCCAACATTACTTTGCTAGTCATTATTGCAGCTGACTTGAGACAGTCAGAAGTGGAAGCATTGTTGTTAGTTTTGTAGAATTTCAAAAGGGCCATTATTGGCCCATTGCAGATATTATGGGTATTCCACCTGGGTTGTACACTCACAAAATTTAGCTTGATCCAGATTGCATTCCATCTATTAAACATTAATGGCAAATTAATCATCCTATGCAGGAGATGGTAAAGAAAGAAACAATAAAGTTATTGGATACAAGTGTGGTGTTTCAAATTGCTGATAGAAAGTGGGTTAACCTAATTTAATGGGTTTCTAAAAAGGACGGAATAACTATTATTACTTATAAGAAGAATGAGTTAGCTCCTATGAGGCCGGTGATTCTCTGTAGAGTGTGCATGGATTATAGAAGTCCATTTTCCAAAGTCGTTCATGGATTAGATGCTAGACAGGGTATAAGAAAAATGATGATATTATTTTCTTGATTGGTACTCGGGTTATAACTAGATTACAATATAACCGGAGGACTAAGAGAAGACTACTTTTATATGTCCTCATGGGGCCTTTTCATTTAAATGTATGCCATTTGGGCTATGCAGCACCCCAACAATGTTTTAGAGATATATGATGTTCATTTTCTTCGATATTGTGGAAGACACCATTGAAGTTTTTATGGATGATTTTTTAGTGGTGGATGACTCTTTTGATGATTATCTCATGCACTTGGCAAAATCACTACAAAGATGTAAATAATGCAACTTGGTGCTCAATTATGAGAAGTGTCCTTTCATGGTTAAAGAAGGAATTATGCTTGGGCACAAGATTTCAAAGCGAGGCATAGAGGTTTATTGAGCAAAGATTGAGGTGATTGAAAAATTACCTTATCTAATTTCTATGAAGTGAATTAGATGTTTTCTAGGATATGCAGGTTATTATAGAAGATTTATCAAGGACTTCTTACAAATTGCAAGCCCTTTTTGCAAGCTTCTTGAGAAGGCGGTAAAGTTTAATTTTCATAATGCATGCATGAAAGCTTTTGTAATCCTTAAAGAGAAGTTGGTGACTGCTCCAATCATTGTGTCTCATGATTGGTCCTTACCTTTTGAGATTATCTGTGATGCTAGTGGTTTGGCCTTAGGGGCTGTACTAGGCCAATGGAAACAAAAGATCTTTCATCCCATCTACTATGCTAGTAAGGCACTAAATCCTGCTCAAAATAACTATACCGTGATGGAGCAAGAGTTATTAACAATGGGGTTTGCCTTTGAAACGTTTAGATGTTACTTGATTAGGACCAAGGTGATAGTACACACTGATCATACAACATTGTGCGTAAAGCTTAGGCTGATCCAATGGGTGTTGTTGTTTTAAGAGTTTGACTTTGAAATGAAAGACAGAAAGGGCACAGAAAATTAAGTTGCAGACCACTTATCTAGATTAGAGGAGGAAGACATGCAGAAGGTTGCTACAACAAATATTAAAAGCTTCCCAAGATCCTATTCCATGGTTTGTAAATTTTACAAATTACTTAGCAAGT
Source organism: Capsicum annuum (assembly GCF_002878395.1). NCBI lineage: Eukaryota > Viridiplantae > Streptophyta > Magnoliopsida > Solanales > Solanaceae > Capsicum > Capsicum annuum. Next base: position 132,197,903 of record NC_061111.1, read on the forward strand.
GATCTAGTCCCAAAAGATCTCTCATATCAGCAAAGAAGGAAGTTCATGCATGAGGTAAGAAAATTTTGTCTGGGATGAACCTTACATATTTAAGATTTTTGCAGATGGAATCAATCGCAAATACATATCTGAGGTGGATATAATGAGAATACTTGAGGCAAATCATTCATCTCCAGTTAGGGGTCACCATATAGGGGCCTAAACAACTCATAATATCCTACAATGCGGCTACTAGTGGTCGATATCTACAAAGATGCTCATGACTATGTTGTTGCCTGTGATCAATGTCAATGACAAGGTACTATTACTTGAAGACATGAACTACCTATGAAACCTATCTTAGAATTGGAAGTATTTGATGCGTGGGGCATAGATTTTATGGGACCTTTTGTGAGTTCGTATGGAATGAGGTACATACTTGTAGCTGTTGATTATGTTTCAAAATAGGTGAAAGAAATTGTGCTTCCTAACAATGAAGCAAGGAGTGTCACGACATTTTTGAGAAAGGATAACTTTTCTTAATTTGGTATGCCACGTACTATTATTAGTGATGAAGGGTCACATTTTTGCAATTATCTATTAAAGAGTCTGCTTGCAAAATATAGAGTGAATCATAAGGTGGAAACACCTTATCATCCATAGACTAGTGGACAAGTTGAAGTGTCCAATAGAGAAATCAAGTCCATATTGGGAAAGACTGTTAATGCCAATGGGACTGATTGGGAAAAAGGTTAGATAATACACTATGGGTTTACCGTATAACTTACAAAACTCCCATAGGTGCTTCACACTATTAACTTGTGTATGGAAAAGCTTCTCATTTATCAATTAAGCTTGAGCATAAGGTAATATGAGCATTAAAAAAGCTAAATTTAGAGTAGAAGGATGCAGCTAAGTCATGGTTGAAAAACATCAATGAGTTGGATGAATTCCGACTCTGGGAATAAGAAATTTCAGAAATTTACCAAGAGAAAATGAAGTTGTATCATGACAGGAAGATTGATAAGAGGGAATTTAAGAAAGGTGACCAAGTGCTACTATAGAACGCCAGGTTTCACTTGTTTCCTGGGAAGCTGAGGTCTAGATGACATGGCCCATTCACAGTTTCAAAAGTCTATCCCTATGGTGCTTTAGAACTATAAAAAGATGGTTCACAACCATTGAAGGCAACCTATAAGGCTAGTTGGTGAAGTCTCAGGGTCCAACTTAGCCACGTCGTGCTGTGACGTTAAATCAAGCGTTATGTGGGAGGCAACCCATGTTTTGCACTTATTTTATTTATAGGGTAATTTGTTTGTTCAATGTGTAGGACTAAAGAATGAAGACAAAAATCTAAAGAAGTGAAAAGGGTATCACACGGACTCTTTACGAGTTGTATCTATATGGTACGACTCATGAGTAGGAGTCGTATTGACCAGGGAGAAAAATCAAAATCAGGTATTAGGTTCTAGAATGCATATGACTCAAGGTATGAGTGATATCCCTTAGGTACGGGTCATGACTAAGAGTTGTAACCACTCTAGAACCTCGGTAAGATCTTAGGGCTATATGAGTCAAGGAAATGACCTGTAAACCTGGGTACGAGTCATATAGACAACTCGTACCCTGGCTTACAAGGTCAGTTCTTGGTTTTGACCCAACCCAGATCTATTATTTAAATTAAAAGTTTAGGCCCGATAGGGCACCCAGGAACTTAACTCATACCCACGATTTTCGATACCAAATTTTGAACTTTAATCTTAAAAATAAAGCAGCTTTCAACTAAATCTAAGTACCAACAACTCCGAATCAATCACTTCATATGATTTTAACTCAAATTTGAGGCTACCAAGATCAAAAATCAAAATCCTCCTGTCTACACTAAACAAGTATGTTTCTTAACTTATTTCTGCTGCATTACAAAGTGAGTTGAGTAATAGGTGCTATAGTAATCATGGGTTAAGTAAAATTTATGCATATATTAGGTTGTTGATAGCATAATATAGGTATTTATGTTGAAAATTGAAAATGAGGATGAACTAGGGTTTAGAAAAGGAATTTTGTGTGCTTAGGTGTTTAAAATATTAGATATAGCTGAATAAAGTAGTGGGTAGTTTGGGAATTTCATCAAACTTTGAAAGTTGGACTTCTATGTTGCAGTGGATATGGGACTACTTACGGCTCGTACCCACTGATATAGGAGTTGTAATGGTACTCGTACCTATTGACAACATGGAAATCTAACAAATTTAAGATTCTGGCATGGATCGGACTCAAAAATATGAGTCGTATCCAGACCATATAACTAGTACACGTTAATTGTACCCGCCTAGAAAGAAAAATGTATGAACAAAAGTTTCTGACTAGCTTATGACTGTTGTTCATGAGTCGTAAACTAATGATACGATTAGTAAGTAGGAGTCATAAACTGACCAGTTAACAACAATCTAATAGTGTCTAGGATACGACTCGAGTATATTAGTCGTATCTGGTGGATACGACCAATAACAACCTTTCATACCCAGTTTAGAAAATGCACATCAAACTTTAGCTTTTAATTTTTCTTTTCCTTTCTTTACATAGTTACTAAACTCAGTGTATTTCTAGGAAATATGCCTCCAAAAAATGCTTCCTCATCCAAAACCATGGAAAAGAAAGGGAATAAACAAGCACTAGTGAGAGTGAGGAAACAAGATTCTCCAAATCTGAAACCATCTCTAAAATCATAGGGGAAGAATACCAGGACCTCATCTAGGAAAAGTTCTTAGAAAGGTAAGGCAGCAGCTAAGGCAAAGGAGAAGAGAGCAGTTCCCCAGGATTCTGATACACCACCAAAGGGTTTGAGAAGAGAAAAGCAACTTTATCTCCCCTGCACTCACAATAGCCTATGGATGGTAAAGATGAGGATTATGATAATGAAGATGAATCTAGTTTAGCAGAAGAGAGTTCACATGAGGGTAAGGATCCCGAGGTAGAGGCCACTCTGATAGACAAACAAGACCCCCTACTCGTACTAGCCCCTACTTTGGTGCCCATTGTAGAGTGATGGAGCTACCCTGGCATGTAGGCAACATTTAACATGGGGTTGTCTCAGCTACCAATAGGGAAGATTAAGAGAGAATTGTACAAAAAGAGGTGGATGACTACTATGGGTATGGCAGAATTTCTTGAGTATGCAGAATGGTTTAGAAATTATGGTTTTAAATGGATGATAAGAGTGCTAGGACCATAAAATGAGGTCCTTATATATGAGTTCTATGCGGCATATAAGGGTGAGTTGTTGATGCAACATCCATCGGGTAAGCTATGGAAGGGAGGTGAACTTATTAACTTTCTAATAATTCACAGTGTTCGAGTTGATATATCACCTCAAACTTTTGGAAGATTCTTAATTGGTCTGACATATTAGGCCCATGCCAACACAGCTAAAATAGAGTACAGAATGGCTAAAATTAAGAAGATGACCAACCAGACTTTGGGTAAATATGATAAAAAGGTAATGTGCTGATGGATTGTAGAGCGTATAGCTTCAAAATATGTGCATGCTACTTGGGTTGAGGTTAGTATTAGAGAGTGTCAACAGATAAAGAAGGGTACCCATAACTTTGAGAGTAAGGCTTGGTGGAATATAGCTCAAAACAGGCTATGTCCAACTACAGATGATGATGTACTGAAACTATTTTGTGCCACGGTGATGGTAGATTGTACACTAGGGTATGCATTTCACTGTAGTACCTGTATATTTTTCCTTGCTTGAAATCATCCCAAGGATGTTAGAACTTGCTTTGAAATACAAATCTATTTTTGTACATGTGGTATTTTTGATGTTTTCATATTCTATCACGTCGTAAATTGAATAAGCTTTCCATCAATACTGATTTCATCAAATTCTGGTATCGGATGAGGAAATTATGACTGAAATATAGAAGGCAGAAAAATCACCCAGGTGCGACAGAGCAAGCGATGAATCGTTGGACAAGCGACAGACCATGACCATTATTGTCGCATCGAGGTAGTGAATCAACTTTCTAGATAAGTATGATGGAGAGGTCCAATGGACTATTGACCCATCGATTGACCATCGCACTCCACCGTCGCATAAAGGCAGCAGGTCCCAGTTCTAGTCCAGTCGATGAAAAGGTCTGATGGACCATCGGACTAGCTATAGACCGTCGTACCCCACCATCGTATGACTCGCTCAATTAGTATAAGTCATTTTAGCGGGAGTATTTTGGTCATTTACCACCCACTTATATACCCAGTTATACCCGACCTTAGCCTATTTATTCCCTATTATTTCACAACAACAAAACTATGGTTTTTCTCTCTAAGATTAATCCCAAGAACAAAATCCAAATCTTCTTCAAGAACAAAGAGATTCAAATCGCTCAAGTCTAAGAACTTCAAGAAACTCAACCCAGGTATGCATAGTGTTCGTTCGTAAACTTCTTTCGTCCATGAATCCTAAGAATTTCTTTTCTAGAATTATGATTATGGATTTTCTTTTTGAATTTGATGTTGGGATGCTATTGTTCATGTTTATAAGGAGTAATTGAATTCTATTCCATGTTAAGTGATAAATTCCTTATGGGTTTGGTTAGTATAGATATAGATTCATGCAAACCTATGACTAAACCCTTAAATGATAAAATTAGAATTGAATCATGATGTTTAATTGTTATATAATTTTGTTTACACATACTATGCCTACCATGTGTTTGATTAAATACCTAGATAAAGGAAAATGCCCAACTAGCATAATATTGCGAAATCCCCATGTATTTACAAGTTTATGCCTATCACCTGTTTGATGAAATGCTTTAGTAAATAAATTATGAATTATGGGGATTATTATGTGTTCAAGTAAGTCGGGCTTTGTTAGTTTCCTTCTATCGAGTCCTGGGGGTATTTGTACCCAAAACATTAGCTATGTTCCTAGAGCCATGTCATGTTTTCATGATACTCTCACTCAAGATATGATCCTTAGACTTCAGATAGTCTTATGACTCAAGAAATATCCATGATCTCATGAACTCAAATAGTTGTCAAATATCAGAGATATTCTATCAGTCAACGAAATTCAGTAATTCAGTCCATGTTCAGTTCAGTAATTCATGTTTAGTGTCTATTCAAATGGGAGTACAAATTAGCACCAAATGAACCCAAGGATGGAAAATCACCTTCTATATGAGGGTGTGATTCTTAGAAGCAATCCTTGTGTTCCAGAACTATGTAGCCAACATAGGTTGAGAAATCATAGCCTTCTATATGAGGGTAGATAAGGGGGCTTAACTTGCAATATAAGGGTTTCCACCATTCTCACTATAATTACTTGTTATATGAGGTTTGCTCACATATTGTCCCTACCAGTGGCGCGGTATCGACACCCTTCTAATGAGGGTACAGATTGGACCCCAACTCAGCTATTATGGTACATTTGGGGCATATCGATTAGATAACTACTTCCCATAGTTTTAGTATCATTCTTAGTAAAAGAACTCAGATAGCTATTCAGATATCAAGACTGCCAGATACAGTCAACTCAGTTTAGTATGGAACTCAGATAATGCCATCAAATTCAAGACTATCAGATACAGTCACTCATGTTATCAGTTAGATTAGTTATTAGTATATCATGTTATTAGTATTCATATTCAGTAATCATGTATTCACGGTATTAGTGTTGGTTTTTATATTTCATGTATGTACTCTCGCGCTCATTATAGTCAGTAAGTTATTATACTTATTTATACATATGAACCCTATGAATTTATCCTACCTCACATTTATGCCAGTACATTCAGTCGTACTAACAGATTCGTGCTATGTTGTCTTATACCATAGGTTCGGAGATACGAGCTCTAGAGCATAAGTAAATTTCAGATATCAGCAGTCAGAGTTAGCAGTGAGTCCTCATCCTTCGAGGACATGATTATTCTCTATTATCTCATGAATTAGTTTATTAGCTAAAGTTAGTTGGGGTCATGTCCCATCAACTCCTCATTCAGTGGGGGGCAATCATTCTCAGTTTTGTACTAAGTCATAAGTTCCAACTCCTTCTTCAGCCAGTGCTCCAGTTGCTAAGGTCAGAGTGGATAATAGAGATAGAGCACCAGGCTCTAAGTCTCAGGGTAGTGTTAGAAATGCCCACACCCATCCTCTTTGTCAGACTTGCGATAAGCACCATCAGTATGTTTGTAGAGAGGGTAGTGGTATATGTTTTGGATATGACAAGCCAGGCCATAGAGTCATAGATTGTCCTCAGGGTTAACAGAATTGCTCCTCAGCTTAGTTTGGTCTCCCAAATCAATAGGGCGCCACCTCCAGTGCTACTAGTGGGCACCGTCTAAACTATCTCTATGATCTCTAGTCCCGGCAAGATCAGGAAAATTCTCCTGATGTGGTTACTGGTATATTAAAAATCTTTTATGTGCATTTTTATGCTTTTCTAGATCTAGGTGCTTCCTTGTCTTTTGTTACTCCTTATATAGCAGGAAATTTCGAAATCAGTCCCGAAACTCTAGCAGAGCCCTTTTGAGACTCTACCCAGTGGGTAAAACCATCATAACCTAGTAGGTATACAAGAAATGCCCATTTATGATATTCCATAAAGTCACTTCAGCAGACTTATTCGAATTAGAGATGATTGATATTAATGTCATTATTGGCCATAGATTGGCTTTATTTCTTCTATGCCCCAGTCGACTGCAAAAATAGAATAGTCCAGTTTCAATTTCTAAATAAACCTATTCTAGAGTGGAGGGGTAGTACTTCAGCTTTCAGAGGTCAGTTTGTTTCCTACCTTTAGACAAGGAAAATGATATATAAGGGATGTGTCTATGATCTTGTTCATGTTAAAGATTCTAGTTCCAAGAATCCCAGTCTTGAATTAGTCCCAGTTGTAAGTGAATATTCAAATTTCTGTCCGGAAGATCTTCTAGGAATTCCTCCAAAAAGGAAAAGATACTTCGGTATTGATCTTCTTCCAGATACTCAGCCTATCTCCATTCTACCATATAGAATGGCACCAACAGAGCTTAAAGAATTGAAACAACAGTTGAAAGATCTCTTAGATAAGGGATTTATTAGGCCCAGTGTGTCCTCGTAGGGCATACCAGTTTTATTTGTGTGCAAGAAAGATGGTTCTCTCATAATGTGCATTGATTAGAGTTAGCTCAATAAAGTCAAGGTCAAGAACAGGTATCCTTTTCCCAGAATCGATGAATTGTTTGACGAACTTTAGGGTGACAGTTATTTCTCCAAGATAGACCTCAGATTCCTCTATCATCAGCTCAGAGTTAGAGAATGTGATATTTCAAAAATAGCTTTTTGTACTCGGTATGGACACTTTAAATTATTAGTTATGTCCTTTGGTTTTACCAATTCCCCACTCGCTTTCATGGACTTGATAAACTGTGTGTTCAAGCTGTACTTAGAAATGTTCATTATAGTCTTCATAGATGATATTCTAGTCTATTCCTACAGTGAGTAATATCATGCAGACCATCTTAGAATAGTACTGTAGACTCTCAGAGATCATTAGCTATTCGCCAAATTCAGTAAGTGCGAGTTTTGGATAAGTCAGTAGCATTCCTTGGTCATATCTTTTCCAGTGATGGCATTAGAATAGATCCTTAAAAGAGCAAAGAAGTAAGAAACTACCCTCGCCCTATCTCTCCATCAGATATTAAGATTTTCTCTGGTCTGGCTGGCTATTACAGGTAGTTTGTTGAAGGATTTTATTCTATTACATCCCCTATGTCCAGATTGACCTAGGAGAAAGTCAAGTTTCAGTGGTTAGATCCTTGCAAGAAGAGTTTTTAGGAGTTGAAGACTCGACTCACCTCAGCTCTAGTTCTAGCATTACCAGATGGTTCAGATGGGTTTGTAGTGTATTATGATGCATCAAGAGTGGTCTTAGGTTGTGTCCTCATATAGCATGGTATGGTCATAGCCTACGCCTCTAGACAACTTAAACCCCATGAGAAGAATTATCCTACTCATGATCTTGAGCTAGCAACCATAGTTTTTTCCTTAAAGATTTGGAGGAATTCTCTCTACGAAGTTCATATAGATATCTTCACAGACCATAAGAGTCTTTAGTATGTCTTTTCTCAGAAAGATCTCAATCTTCTTCAAAGAAGGTGGTTAGAGATCTTGAAATATTATGACATAAGTTTTCTTTATCATATGGGCAAGGCCAACATAGTAGCTAATGCTCTCAGTAGACTGTCTATGGGTAGTGTTGCTCATGTTGAAGACAATAAGAAGAAGTTAGCTTAGGAAGTCCATCAGTTTTCCAGACAAGGCGTTCGCTTAGTCGATTCTTGAGAGGGTGGTGTATGCATTTAGAGTAGTTTAGAATCATCTCTAGTTTCTGAGGTAAAAGAAAAGCAACTTAAAGATCCCTGCCTTGTCAAGTTGAAAGAATCAGTCCAAAATCAGAAAGTAGAGGTCTTCTCCCAAGGGGGAGATGGTGTTTTGCATTGTCAGGGTCATTCCTATGTTCCAGGTGTAGATGACTTAAAATAGCAAATTCATGCAGAAGCGCATGGTACATACTACTCTATTCATATATGGGCCACTAAGATGTACCACGACTTGTAGGAGATCTATTGGTGGAGTGGGATGAAGAGAGATATTCTAAAGTTTGTAGCTAAATGATCTATATGTCAGCAGGTTAAGATAGAGCATCAGAATCCTAGTGGTCCTATGCAGGAGTTCATTATTCCTACTTGAAAATGGGAAGAAGTGAACATGGACTTCATGATGGGTTTGCCTCAAACTCGTCATCATTATGATTCATTTTGGTTCATTGTAGATAGGATGACCAAATCAGCTCATTTCCTTCCAGTTCATACCTCTTATTCGACCGAGGATTATGCCAAACTTAACATAAGGGAGTTAGTCAGATTGTACGATGTTTCGCTATCTATTATCTTAGATAGAGGTACCCAGATCACCTCTTACTTATGGAAAATGTTCCAAAAGTGTCTAGGTACCCAAGTGTATCACCCCGAATTTGGTAACCAGAATGCTACATGGTGCTCATGACCCTGAAGGACCACAAGCTAACCCATGACTGATATCTGTACCTGTATACTACAAAAAATACTTTAAATGTGTAAACATGAACTGAAATGCGATAAGGTTCACATATCTGAAGTAAAGCATAACATCTGAAAAGGGGTATGAAATACCAAAAACATCTAAAATAACTGTTTGAACATAGTAGTCTGGAAAACCCCTACTGACTACACTGTCTGAATGAGGAGTTAATGGGACATGTCCCCAACTAATAAACTAATTAATGAGATAATAAATAAAAGTAAATGATCATGTCCTCAAAAGGTGAGAACTCACTTCTAGCTCTGACTACTGAGACTGGGATCTACTGTTGCTTTGGAGTTCGTGTCTCTAAACCTGTGGTATAAGACACCATAGCACAAATGCATTAGTATAAATGAATATACTGGTATGTATGTGAGGTAGGCTAAATGCATGGGGTTCATATCCATGAACAATAATAATAACTGACTATCATAAACGTGAGAATACATGCATAAGACATAATGACTGACACTGACACCGTAATAACATGATTACTGATTCAATATTGATAACATGACATACTGATAATAGATATAACTGATAACATGAGTAACTATATCTGATAGTCCTGAGTCTGATGGAACTATCTAAGTTCCGTACTGTATCTGAATTGACTATATCTGATAGTCCTAAAATCTGAAGAACTATCTGAGTTCTTGACTGATTTAGATACTTAAACTGTAGGAGGTAGTTATTTAAACGGCAAAACCCTACTATACCATTATGGCTGAGTTAGGGTCCAATTTGTAACCCCAATTGGAAGGGTGTTAATGCCACACCACTAGTAAGGAAAAATTATTGGTGACCCCTATTTGATAGTGTCCCTAAGAGAGAATGGTAGGGCCCTTATCTGACAGTGCTTTTCCACCTCATTAACTCTCATCGGACAGTGGTGATGTCTCAACCTATGCTGGCTAAATAGTTCTGGAATGCAAGGATGACTTCTAATGATCACACCCTTATCTAACAGTGTGTGTCCCCATCCTTGGGTTTACTCGGTGCTAATTCCTAATCCCATCTGATTAGACACTAAACATGATTTTCAAAACTTATCATAGACTGAGTTACTGAATTTTGTTAACTAATGGAATACTTTTGATATCTAACAACTGACTGAGTTCATGAGATCATAGAGATTTCCTGAGTCATAAGACTATTTGAAGTCTAAGGATTCATAGCTTGGCTGAGAGTATCGTGAACACTTGACATAGCTCTAGGCACACAGCTAATATTTTGAGAACAAGTACCCCCAGGACTCGATAGAAGGAAAATGACAAAGCATGACTTACTTGGATACATAATAATCACCATAATACATTTATTGAAGCATTTCATCAAACATGTGATAGGCATAACTTGTACATACTTGAGGATTTCATGATATCATGCTAGTTGGGCATTTTTCTTCATATAGGAATTTAATCAAACACATGGTAGGCATAGTATGTGTAAACAAAATTGTACAACAATTGAACATCATGGTTCAATTCTAATTTCATAATTCAAGGGTTTAATCATAGGTTTGCATAAATCCATATCTATACTAATCAACCCACATAGAATTTATTACCCAATCATGGAATAGGATCCAATTACTCATTATCAACAGAACAAAGCAACCCAGTTCTGAAACTCATAAACAAGATCCATATCTTGAATTTAGAAAAGAGATTCTTGGACTTCAGGGACGAAAGGGGTCCATGAATGAACACTATGCATACCTAGGTTGAGTTTTTTCTTGTTCTTGAACTTGAAGTATTTGAATCTCTTAGTTCTTGGAGAAGATTTGGAATCTTGTTCTTGGGGATTAATTTTAGGGAGAAAAACCCTAGTTTTGTTATTGTGAAATTATAGTGAATAAATGAGCTGAGGTTGGATATAACTAGGTATATATAAGTGGATGGTAAATGACAAAATTACCCATGTTAAAATGACTTAAAATAACTGAGAGAAACATACAAGGGTAGGGTGCGATGGTCCATCACCGGGTCAATGATCCGTCCGACCTCTCTGTTGAACAAGACCAAAACTGGGACCTACTGTCTTTATGCGATGTTAGGGTACGATGGTCCATCACTGGGTCGATGGTCCATCGGTCCACTCTATCGTACTTAGCAAGAAAATTGATTCACTGCCTTGATGCGATAGTGGGGTGTTATGGTCCATCACTGGGCCAACGGTCCTTCAGACCTCACCGTCGTACTCATCTAGAAAACTGACTCAATACCTTAATGCGATGGTGGTGGTCAATGGTCCATCACTAGTCCAATGATCCGTCGGCCTATACTGTCACACCTGGGCATTTTTTTTGCCTTCTGTATTTCTACTATAACTTCCTCATCTGACACCAGATTTTGATTAAATTTGGATTGATGGAAAGCTTATTCAATTTCCCACATGATAGAAAGTGAAAATATAAAAAATATCATGGGTAAAAAAATGTATTCATATTTCAAAGGAAGTTCTAACATCCTTGAGATGATTTCAATCTACGAAAAAGTACGGGTATTACAATATTTCCCCTTTGAGAACATTCATCCTCGAATGAGTCTAAGAGTGAGGGGAAGAACTTAAATTGACTTACATAATGAACATGAATAACTAGAATATGATCTCAGGACTGACATGACTAATAAACTGAACATGTAGTACTGAACACACATATCTGATGCATGTGTAACTGATTCATGAATGCATAACTGAGTGTTCTGATGAACTAAATTTCTCATAATGAGAATGCATGTATGATTCATAATTATATAACTTAACTGATACCTGAATGCATGACTAAAATGCAATGGTACTTGATACCAAGTTTGTGATGAACACTGAAGATGAAACTGAGTAAGCTTAAGGAGAACTATTACCTTGAGCTTGATTTGAGTTGGCGGAGAAGAGGTGAGGATACTTGGTTCGCATGTCGTCTTCTGCTTCCCAAGTAGCTCCCTCAATGGACTGATTTTGCCAAAGAACTTTAACTAGAGTGACTTCCTTGTTCCTCAATCTATGAGTCTAATTGTCTAGGATTTTGACTGGGATCTCTTGGTAAAAGAGGCTACTCTGAACATTGATGCTCTAAATAGGGACTACTACTGTTGGATCACCTATGTACTTCTTGAGCAATGAGATATGGATAACTAGATGAACTGAGGCTAGATTTGAAGTTAATTCGAGCTCATAAGATACCTTACAAAAGCTACTGAGAATCTTGAAGGGATCGACATATCGGGGACTGAGCTTTCCCTTCTTGCTAAATCTCTCCACTCCCTTCATGGGAGAGATCTTTAGATAGTCATAGTCATAAATATCGAACTCAAGATCTTTTCTATGAACATCTGCATAAGATTTCTATCGGCACTGAGCAGCTCAGAGTCTCTCTCTAATCAATGGGACTTTTTCTAAGGTGTCGAACATCAAGTTAGTCCCTATGACTAAGGCCTGACTAACTTCTAACTAACCAATTAGAGATCTACATCTCCTACCATAGAGAGCTTCGAATGGAGCCATCCAAATATTGGAATGATAGTTGTTGTTGTATGTAAACTCAATCAAAGGAAAGTGTTCATCCCAACTACCCTTGAAATCAATCACACACACCTTTAGCATATCTTCAAAAGTTTGAATGGTCCTTTATACTTGACCATCTATCTGAGGATGGAAGGATGTACTAAGATGAAATTGGGTACCAAGACCATTTTGGAACAGTTTCTAGAAGTGAGAGGTAAAGTAGGTACCTCTATCTAAGATAATGGACAACAGAACACCGTGCAATCTGGCCAACTCTCTGATTTAGAGTTTAGCAAAATCCTCAGTGAATAAGAGGTATGAACAAGAAAGAAATGGGTTAATTTGTTCATTCTGTCTACAATGACTCAGACTGAATCATGTTGATAATGAGTTTGAGGCAAACCCATCACGAAGTCCATGTTTACTTCCTCCCACTTCGAAGTAGGAACAATGAATGCCTGCATCAAACCACTAGGCTTCTGATGCTCTATCTTAACCTGCTAACATATAGAGCACTTAGCCACAAATTCTGCAATATCTCTCTTTATCCCACTCCACCAATAGACCTCCCTCAAGTCGCAGTACATCTTAGATGCCCCTGGATGAATAGAGTAGAGTGCACCATGCACTTCTGCAGAAATTCACTGCCTTAAGTCATCTACACCTGGAACACATAGATGACCCTGACAACGTAGAACACCATCTTCCCCTTAGGAGAAGATCTCTACTTTCTGATTCTAGACTGACTCTTTCAACGTGACAAGGCTGGGATCCCTATCTTGCTTTTCTTTCACCTCAGAAACTAGAGATGATTCTAAACTACTCTAAACCCATACACCACCCTCTGAAGAATCGACTAAGTGAATGCCTAGTCTGGCAAGCTTATGGACTTCCTGAGCTAACATCTTCTTATTGTCTTCAACATGAGAAACACTACCCATAAACAGTCCACTGAGGGTGTCAGCCACTACATTGCCTTGCCTGGATGATAAAGGACACCCATATCATAGTCTTTCAAGAGCTCTAAACACCTTCTCTAACAAAGATTGAGATCTTTCTGAGAAAAGAATACTGGAGGCTCTTATGATTTGTGAACACATCTACATGAACACCGTATTTAAGGCAAAATACGGCTGCTAACTCAAGATCATGAGTAGTATAATTCTTCTCATAGGGTTTAAGATGTATGGATGCATCACAATACACTACAAATCCATCTGAACTATCTGGAAGAGCTAAGACTGAAGCTGAGGTGAGTTGTCTTGAACTCCTGAAAACTCTTCTCGCAAGGATCTGACCACTGAAACTTGACTTTCTTCTGAGTCAATCTGAATATAGAGGATGTAATAGAGGACAATTCTTCCACAAACTATCTGTAATAGCTAGCCAAACCCAAGAAACTTCTGATATCTGATGGAGAGACAGGTCTGAGCCAGTTTCTTACTGCTTCAATCTTTTAAAAATCTACTCTAATGCCATCACCGAAAATGATATGACAAAGGAATTCTACTAACCTTAACCAAAATTCACAGTTACTAAATTTGGTGAATAGCTGCTGATCTCTGAGAGTTTGAAGTAATTTTCTAAGATGGTCTGCATAATCGTGCTCACTACACGAATAGACGAGAATATCATCTATAAAGAGTATGACAAACATAGCCAAGTACTTCTTGAACACTGGTTCATAAAGTCCATGAAGGCTTCTAGGGCATTGGTAAGTCCAAAGGACATGACTTAGAACTCAAAGTGACCATACCGAGTATGAAAAGCTATTTTTAGAACGTCACATTCTTTGACTCTGAGCTGATGATAGCCGAATCTGAGGTCTAACTTGGAGAAATAATTGGCACCGCACCCTGAAGTTGGTCAAACAAGTCATCGAATCTAGGAAGAGGATAATTGTTCTTGATTGTAACTTTATTGAGCTGACAGTAATCAATGTACATTCTAAGAGAACTATCTTTCTTGTGCACGAAAAAGACTGGTGTGCCCCACGGGGAAATGCTGGGTCTGATAAATCCCCTCTCTAAGATATCCTCAACTATTTTTTGAGTTTAGATGGTGCCATTTTGTATGGAAGAATAGAGATAGGATGAGTATTTAGAAGAAGATAAATGCTAAAGTATATTTCCCTTTCAAGAGGAATTCCTGAAAGATCTTCAGGAAAGACATCTAAATATTTATTCACGACTGAGGTTGAATCAAGATTGGGTGTTTTGGAATGAGAGTCCTTAACTCAAACAAAATGATAGACACATCCCTTATATATCATTTTCCATGCCTGAAGGTAGGAAATAAGCTGACCTCTGAATGCGGATCTGCTACTCTTCCACTCAAGGACGGGTTTATTTGGAAACTAAAACTGGACTATTCTATTTCTGCAGTCAACTGTTAAATAGCAGGAATGAAGCTAATCAATGCTGAGAATGACATCAAAATCAGTCATCTCTAATTCGACTAAGTCTGTTGAAGTGACTTTTGACATATCATAATTGAGTTGTCCCTCTATACCCGGCGGGCTATGATGGTTTTCCCCACTGGGGTAGAGACTAAAAAAAGGTTCTACTAGAATTTTGAGACTAATTCTGAAATCAACTGCTATATAAGGAGTAACAAAAGACAAAGAAGATCCTGGATCTAGTAAAGCAAAAACATGTACATGAAAGATCTATAACGTACCAGTAAGCATATCAGGAGAATTTTCCTGATCCTGTCGGGACTGAATGACATAGAGACAATTTGGGCATTGCCCACTAGTACCACTGTATGTGGCACCCTGCTGATTTGGGTAACCGAACGGAGCTGAGGAGCAAAGATGACTCTGGTAACCCGACTGAAGATAGTCTCTGACTCCGTAGACTGGCTTTCCACAATCGAAATAGACATCACTTCTAGCTCTGCACACACTCTTGTGGTTCTTACTACAAGTCTGACAAAGAGGATTAGTTCAGGCATTCCTAACACTGCCCTGGGGTTTAGATCCTGGCTCTCTATCTTTGTTACCCTCTCTAAACTAAGGAACTGGGGCACTGGCTAAAGAAGGAGTTGGGACTGATGACTTAGGATAAAATTGAGAATGGTTTCCTCCTTCTAATTTAGGCTGAGCAAAGTTGAAACTACCTGACTTCGCTCTCTTATTCTTTTTCTCCCTTATCTTGATCTTTTTCTCCTCTATCTGTGGAGCATAAGTCATGAGCCTGGCTATATTCATGTCACTATTCAGCATGGAAGATCTGCACTCATTAACCACGCTACCATTAACCCCTGACACGAACATACTCATGCTTGCCCTACTATCTGCAACAACATGGGGGGCATATCTGGCTAATTGAGTAAATTTAAGAGAATACTCTTTCAGTGCCATATTTCCCTACCTGAGGTTGATGAATTCTAGCACCTTAGCTTCTCTAAGCTCTAGGGGGAAGAATCTATCAAGAAATACAGAAACAAACTCTTCCCACTCAACTAACCCTACATCATCTTCCCTTTCTGACTTCTACTGCATGAACCAAGCATGAGAAATATCTTTTAAATGATATGAAGCTAGCTCAACACTCTCAATAATAGTCACCTCTATGATATCTGTTACCTTCTGCACCTGATCTAGGAATTTCTAAGGGTCCTCATCTGCCTTAGACCCGAGAAAAGTTGGAGGATTCATTCGGGTGAAGTCTTGAATCTTGGCTGCAGCTGAATTGGCCGCTGGTTTGGCCAGAATGATAGATCATCATTCATTTTGAGCAGCAACTAACTGAGCAAGAGTAGTAAATGCGGCCCTGAACTCCGCATGTGAAATATTATAGCCCAAAGGTTCTTCGAGCTAAGCGACTGACTGGTTTTTCATCGTAGGAGGCATGTTCTGAAATAAAGAGAAGAAATGAATTAGATTGAGAGATTGATTTGAGATTATGTTCACTAGCATGACATGAATACTGAAATAAGGGAAACTGTTCTTAAAACATCTTATAGCCTCCTGCACATAAATATGGCATGAAACACACCCATGTACAAGACTCTACTAGATATGGCTTATAGACTTCCTAGGACACTATTAAACCTGGCTCTGATACCAAGTTTGTAACGCCTTGAATCTGGTACCCAAAATACTACACAGTGCTCATGACCCTAAAGGACCACAAGCTAACCCATGACTGATATCTATACCTGTATACTGCATAAAATACTATAAATACAGAAACATGAACTGAAAGGCCATAAGGTTCACATATCTGAAGTAAAGCATCACATCTGAAAAAGGGTATGAAACACCAAAACCATCTAAAATAACTATTTGAACATAGTAGTCGGGAAAGCCCCTACTGACTACACTGTCTGAATGAGGAGTTGATGGGACATGTCCCCAACTAATAAACTAATTAATGAGATAATAAAAAAAGTAAATGAGCATGTCCTAAAAAGGTGAGGACTCACTTCTAGCTCTGACTACTGAGACTGGGATCTACTACTGCTCTGGAGCTCATATCTCTAAACCTATGGTATTAGACACCATAGCGCAAATGCATCAGTACGACTGAATATACTTGTATACATGTGAGGTAGGCTAAATGCATGAGGTTCATATGCATGAAGAATAATAATAACTGACTAACTATCATGAACCTAAGAATACATGCAAGAGACATAACGACTGACACTGATACCATAATAATGTGATTATTAATTCTGAATATTGATAACATAACATACTGATAACTAATATAACTGATAACATGAGTGACTATATATCTGACAGTCTTGAATCTGATGGAACTATCTAAGTTTTGTACTGTATCTGAATTGACTATGTCTAATAGTCCTGAAATCTGAAAAACTATCTGAGTTCTTGACTGATATTGATACTGAAGCTGTGGGAGGTATTTATTTAACCGACATGCCTCTAATACACCATTATAGTTAGTTTAGGGTTCAATCTGTAACCCTAATTGGAAGGGTGTCAATACCACATCATTATTAAGGACAAGCTGTGAGTGACCCTTATCTTATAGTGTCCCCAAGAGAGAATGGTGGAGCCCTTATCTAACAGTGTTAATCTACCTCATCAACCCTTATACTCAAGAGAAAAAAATGGGCACTTATCTGACAATGCTTATCTATCTTATCAACCCTCATCGAATAGTGTTGATATCTCAACCTATGCTGACTACATAGTTCTGGAATGCAAGGATGACTTCTAAGGATCACACCCTTATCTGACAGTGTGTGTCCCCATCCTTTGGTTCATTTATTGCTAATTCATACTCCTATTTGATGAGACACTGAATATGATTTACTGAACTAAACATAGACTAGGTTACGGAATTCTATTGACTAATGAAATACTTCTAATATCTAACAACTGACTGAGTTCATAGAGATTTCCTGAGCCATACGACTGTCTGAAGTATAAGGATTCATAGCTTGATTGAGACTATCGTGAAAACATGACATGGCTCTAAGAACACAACTAATGTTTTGGGTACAAGTACCCCTAGGACTCGATAGAAGGAAACTGACAAAGCGTGACTTACTTTAATACATAATAATCACCATAATATATTTATTGAAGCATTTCATCAAACATGTGGTAGGAATAACTTGTACATACATAGAGATTTCACGATATCATGCTCATTGGGCAGTTTCCTTCATATCGGTATTTAATCAAACACATGGTAGGCATAGTATATGTAAACAACATTGTACAACAATTAAACATCATGGTCCAATTCTAATTTCATCATTCAAGGGTTTAATCATAGGTTTGCATGAATCCATATCTATACTAATCAACCCACATAGAATTTATCACCCAATCATAGAATAGGATCCAATTACTTATTATCAATATGAACAAAGTAGTCCAATTCTGAAACTCATAAAGAAGATCCATAACTTGAATTTAGTAAAGAGATTCTTGGACTTCATGGGCGAAAGGGATCCATGAATGAATACTATGCATACATGGATTAAGTTTCTTGTTGTTCTTGAACTTGAGGGATTTGAATATCTTAGTTCTTGGATAAGATTTGGATTCTTATTCTTGGGGATTAATTTTAGGGAGAGAAACCCTAGTTTTGTTGTTGTGAAATAATAGTGAATAAATGAGTTGAGGTCGGATATAACTTGGTTTATATAAGTAGGTGGTAAATAACCAAAATACCCCTATTAAAATGACTTAAAATAACTGAGCAAAACATGCGATGGTGCGGTGCAATGATCCATCACTGGATCAACGGTCTATCGGACCTCTCCGTTGAATGGGACAAGAACTGGGACCTACTATCTTTATGTGACGGTGGGGTGCAACGGTCCATCATCGGATTGATGGTTTGTTGGACCACTCCATTGTACTTAGCCAAAAAACTGATTTACTACCTCGATGCAATGGTGGGGTGCGACAGTCCGTCGCTGGGTCAATGGTCCATCGGACCTCGCTAGCGTACTCATCCAGAAGACTAAATCACAGCCTCGATGCGATGGTGGTGTTTGATGTTCCGTCGCTAGTCCGACGGTCCTTTGGCCTTCACCATCGCACCTAAACAGTTTTTCTGCCTTTTGTATTTTAGCCATTACTTCCTCATCTGACACTGGATTTTTATGAAATTGGCATCAATAGAAAGTTTATTAAATTTCCCACATGATAGAAAGTGAAAATATCAAAAATACCATGTGTACCAAAATGGATTCATATTTCAAAGAAATTTCTAACATCCTTGAGATGATTTCAAGCTAGGAAAAAGTATGGGTATTACACAAGTTCATCTTTGTACAACCTTCCATCCTCAGATAAATGGTCAAACACAAAGGACCATTCAAACTTTTAAAGATATTCTAAGGGATGTGCCATTGATTTCAAGGGAAGTTAGGATGACCTCTTGCCTTTGGTTGAGTTTGCATACAACAACAACTATCATTCCAGTATTTGGATGACCCATTCCAAGCTCTCTATGGTAGGAGATGTAGATCTCTAATCGGTTGGTTTGAAGTTAGTGAGGCCTCAATCCTAGGGCCTGACTTGATATTCAACGCCTTAGAAAAAGTCCAGTTGGTCAGAGAAAAACTCCAGACTGCTTAGAGCCGACAGAAGTATTACGAAGATATTCGTAGAAAGGATCTCAAGTTTGAGATTGGTTATCGTGTCTATCTAAGAATCTTTCCCATGAAGGGAGTGAAAAGGTTCAAAGAGAAGGGAAATCTCAGTCCCCAATATGTCAGTCCCTTCAAAATTCTCTATTGCTTTGGGAAAGTAGCTTATAAACTCGAATTACCTTCAAATCTAGCCTCAGTTGATCTAGTATGCCATGTCTCTTTTCTCAAGAAGTGCATAGGTGACCCAGCAGTTATAGTCCCTATTCAGAGCATCGATGTTCAGAATAGCCTCTTTTATAAAGAGATTCTAGTTGAAATCATAGACTGTCAAACTCATAGATTGAGGAACAAAGAAGTCCCTCTAGTTAAAGTTCTTTGGAGAAATCAGCCCATCGAGGGAGCTACTTGTGAAAAAGAAGCAGAAATGCATACCAAGTATCCTAACGCAAAAATGCTAAGTCAAATCAAGATCAAGGTAATAGTTCTCCATAATCTTACTCAATTTCATGTTCAGTGATCATCACAAACTTGGTGTCAAGTACCATTGCATATTCAGTTATGCATTCATTTATCAGTTCAGTTATACAACTATACATCAAAAATACATTCTTATTATCAAAAAACTTAGTTCATCAAAACACTCAGTTATGCATTCATGAATCAGTTACACATGCATCAGATATGCTTGTTCAGTATGCTATGTTTAGCTTATCGGTCATGTCGGTCATGAGATTATGTTCCAGTTATTCATGTTTAATATGTATGTTAGTTTAAGTTCTTTCCCTCACTCTCAATTTCATTGAGGATGAATGTTCTCTAGGGTGAGATATTGTAATATCCATACCTTTTTCCTAGCTTGAAATCATCTCAAGGATATTAAAACTTGCTTTGAAATAAAAATACATTTTTGTACACATGGTATTTTTATTGTTATCATTTCTATCATGTGGGAAATTGAATAAGCTTTTCATTGATACCACTTTAATCAAAATCTGGTATCGGATGAGGAAGTTATGGCCTAAATACAGAAGGCAGAAAACCCACCCTAGTGCAACGGTGTAGGCGACGGACCGTCAGACAAGCGACGGACTATCGACCATGACCACCGCATCAAAATAGTGAATTAGCTTTTTGGATAAGTACAACAGAGAGGTCCGATTGATCGTTGGAATAGCGATGGACCGTCGTACCCCACCGTCGCATGACCCGCTCAGTTATTTTAGGTCATTTTAGTTTGGGTATTTTGATCATTTACTATCCACTTATATCTACCCAGTTATACCCAACCTCAACTTATTTATTCACTATTATTTCATAACAACAAAACTAGGATTCTTCTTTCTAAGATTAATCCAAATAACAAAATCCAAATCTTCTTCAAGATCTAAGAGATTCAAATCCCTCAAGTTCAAGAACTTTAATAAACTCAACCAAGGTATGCATAGTGTTCATTGATGGACTCCTTTCATCCATGAAGCCCAAGAATCTCTTTTCTAAAATCAAAATTATGGATTTTCTTTGTGAATTTCATGTTGGGCTACTCTTGCTCATGTTGATAAGGAGTAATTGAATTCTATTCCATGTTGGGTGATAAATTCCATGTGCGTTTGGTTAGTATAGGTATAGATTCATGCAAACCTATGACTAAACCCTTGAATGATAAAAGTAGAATTCAATCATGATGTTTAATTGTTGTATAATGTTGTTTACACATACTATGCCTACCATGTGTTTGATTAAATGCCTAGATGAAGGAAAATGCCCAACTAGCATGATATTATAAAATCCGTATGTATATACAAGTTTATTCCTATCACCTGTTTGATGAAATTCTTCAATAAATGAATTATGGATTATGGTAATTATTATGTGTTGAAGTAAGTCGAGCTTTGTCAGTTTCTTCAATCGGGTCCTGGGGGTACTTGTACCTAAAATATTAACTGTATGCCTAGAGCCATGTCATGTTTTCACGATATTCTCAGTCAAGCTATGATCCTTAGACTTTAGACAGTCTTATGACTCAAGAAATATCCATAATCTCATAAACTCAGACAGTTATTAGATATTAGTAATATTCTATCAGTCAACGGAATTCAATAACT
Source organism: Capsicum annuum (assembly GCF_002878395.1). NCBI lineage: Eukaryota > Viridiplantae > Streptophyta > Magnoliopsida > Solanales > Solanaceae > Capsicum > Capsicum annuum. The sequence goes on from NC_061111.1 coordinate 132,219,691, forward strand.
CAGTCTATGTTCAGTTCAGTAATTCATGTTCAGTGTCTATTCATATGGGAGTATGAGGGTGTAATTCTTAGAAGTAATCCTTGTGTTCCAAAACTATATAGGCAGCATAGGCTGAGACATCATACCTTGCTATATGATGGTAGATGAGTGGTCTTAACCTACAATATGAGGGTTCCCACCATTCTCACTAGAGTTACCTATTACATAAGGGTTGCTCATATGTTATCCTTACCAGTGGTGCGGTATTGATACCCTTCCAATCAGGGAACAGATTGGACCCCAGCTCAGCTATTATGGCATATTTGGGGAATGTTGGATAGATGACTACTTCCCACAGTTTTAGTATTAGTCTCAGTAAAAGAACTAAGATAGTTCTTCGGATTTCAGGGCTGTCAGATACAGTTAACTCAGTTAAGTACGAAACTCAGATAGTTCTATCAGATTCAGGACAGTCAGATATATATACTCATGTTATCAGTTATATTAGTTATCAATATGTCATGTTATCAGTATTCGGATTCAGTAATCATGTATTCACGGTATCAGTGTCCATTTTTATGTCTCATGTATGTACTCTTATGCTCATGAAAGTCAGTCTGTTACTATACTTATTCATGCATATGAACCTCATCCATTTAGCCTACCTTACATGCATACCAGTATATTTAGTCATACTGATGTGCTCGCGCTATGGTGTTTTATACCACAGGTTCAGAGACACGAGCTTTATAGCATTAGTAGATTCCAGATATCAGCAGTCAGAGTTAGCAGTGATTCCTCATCTTTTGAGAACACAATTATTTTTCTATTATCTCATTAATTAGTTTATTAGTTGCAGTTAGTTGGGGTCATGTCCCATCAACTCGTCATTCAGATAGTTCAGTCAGTAGAGGCTTTCCGGACTATTATGTTTAGACAATTATTTCAGTTGTTTTTGGTACTTTGTACCCCACCAGATGTTATACTTTTCCTTAGATGTCATGATACAGTTTGAACCTTCTAGTCTTTGAGTTCATGTTTCCATATTTTACAGTATATTATGCAGTATATTAGTATAAATTTCAGTCATGGCTTAGCTCATGGTCCTTTAGGGTCGTAAGAATCGTGTAGCATTCTAGGTACCAAATTTAGGGTGTTACATTGACGTTGGTTATTTCTTAGATCAAGCATTAAGAGATAGGTCTATTGCAGAGTAGAAGGCATTGTTAGCCTACCCCTACATGATCATGTAAATATGTTTAGCTACAGGAGTACTAGATATCCTGAGCAATGATGACATGAGAGAGGCCCATCAGACTTTTTATATCAGATTGATTTGTGATGCATCCAACCTATTGGCTAGGCCTTTAAGGAAGACATCAGATGCTATTGCGGGACAGTTCTCATAAGATAATCAAATAAATATTTCTTCTACTGTTGAGGCCACCGATATAGGTAAATAGATGGAGATTGCTCCCACAGATATAATGGGTACTTCCAGTGACCCAATGCAAGTCTAGTCGGTGCCACCTAGCTTATGGGGTATTCCACCTAGGATTATGTTGATTTCTCAAGATGTATGGACAGAAGTAGTAACCCAGTTAGCAATGTTGATTGAGAAACTAAGTTATATAGAGGGTGGAGTAAGAAGATAGATAACGCTGCAGGTGGCAGCATAGGATATGCACGTCTAAAAGTTCTTGGTTAGTTAAGGGTTGCTTGGTCGTTGGGTAGTGAACAGGTGTCTAATGTTGCCGACATCAGATCCGAGATCGCAGAGATTGAGAAGATAGTCATAGAGTTGTATTAAAGGCTAATAGATATGATACTATTATAGAGACTGTAATTTCCACTATCGAGGTGCTGAATATTTGGGTATTACCAATGGATGAGCAGGATAAGCAGACCCAGAAAGAGAAGAAAAAAAAGGAAAAAAGCCAAAGCTATGAAAAAAAGACCAGACGTGATAGTATTCAGGATGAGCAGGATCGTCAGACATGAGTCCGAGAAATAGATATGGGATATGGTGGTTCAAGATCTCTGATTTTGGATTTTGAGGGGGTTGATGTTGTAGCCCTACCTATTGTTGATCCAGTCCTAGTTGGGATAGTTGCTGAGGAGAGTGGGATCTGATCTAAGGACCCACATTTTAGTGTTTATGTTCCGACGCCGTGAGTGCCTAGGTATGATTTTATCCCTACTCTTGTTATATGTTTTAGCACTAGGGATAGGGTAATGTTTTTAAGTTGGCGTGGGGGTACCAAAAAATTTTGGGATTAGTTTGAAATTTTTTCAGATGTAGCTAAAATTGAAAGTCAATTATGACTTACAAGACTAGGGCAGACAACTGAGATAGGGAGTAGATCAATGCATATATGGTAGTGGATATTTTTTAGTTTTTACAATAATTTTTAGGGATTTTTGAAAATTTGGGATATATTTAAAGATATTTTGACTCTGATTTTAATGTTTGTTTTATTATTGATCAAACACTGCTAATTTTGTGCTGATATTTCTAATGAAATTGTGAAAAGTGGTGTGAACTGTGTTGAAAAAATTAAAAATATATTGCACGTCAAAGTATTTGTTTTATGAATTCCGTGATTTATATAGTTGTGTGAGACTATTGAGTATCTGATAATGGAAATAGGACTAGGGATAGTATAGTTTGGGACAAAAACTTTTGCATAATTGGATAACTAGTACTTAGTAATACAACCTTGTGCAATTGAGTGTAAGCTTTACTTAGTGCCCGGTTGTGTTGGAATCTAGAACTTTCCCGATTGCTATTGCCTAGGTCTTAGGATGGTTAGGTAGGGAATGATCATTGGCCATTTTTGTGTGAGTCCACTTAAGCCTAAAATGCCTGAACCAAATGCAAAAATCCAATTGATCCAAATATTTAAGCTTTAATAGACCAATTTTTCTTGTTAAACCTATCACCTTCCTATTTAACTTACAATGAACCTGTTTCATCCTGGTCCTTCTGGGGATACTGTGTACCTCAACTCAGGCAAATCACCTAACTTGAGGGTGGTTATCATAAGGGTGCATAAGAGAAAAGCCTGAATGAAGAAATATGTGTACAAGGGAAATAAGTTTAAACATGGGCAGGTATGATGTAAAGAAAAGAAAGAAATATACAAGGTATAGAAAGAAAAAGAAGAAAAATATGTGCTAGAAAGCAATACCTGACTTAAGTGGATTGTATTCTAAAAGAAAAAAAGAGAGACATAAGGGTAGAAATAAAAGAAGGCAACAATAGTGGACCCCTGAAAAGAGCGTAGTGTCCAGGAGGTGCAGTCACTTTAAAAATCTAAGCGTATCATACCAGCCTCAAGCCTATGTTACAAGCCAAATAAAGTCCTACAGTGACTTTTTGATAACTTAGAAAAAGAGCATAAGGGCAAACTTATGGTAATTTATGCACACCGATGATACTTCTTTGTGAGATAGAGAGTCTTTTATATATCCCTAAATAAAAGAGTCTATTCATAAGGACTGAATGGGATTTCTTTGAATATGAGTGCACATGGGTTATATTTCTAAGTTGCTAGATTGTTTGATGAATGTAATGCATGTATATGCCCAAGTTTCTATTGCTAATACAATGCCATCATTGGATTCTCACATGTTTTTGCATGTGATTAATTGTTATACACAAGTATGAGTTGAAAAGTTAAATCCCATATCACTGCCATGGGTTGTTTGGGATCTTCAAGTTTTTAGAATTGTCTCTGGGTTAGGAAATATTATTTGGTTTGGTTTGCTTGAGGCCATCCAAAACTATACATTGAGGGTGTTGATGTGACATTGAAATACGACACTTTTGATGCCTAAAACCATCAATTTATGCATGAAATCAGGTTTGTTGTGTTAGATATGATGATTTTGGTGTAAATTGTAGGTAAAATAGGTTTATAACATTATTTGAATGAAAAGAGGGGAAAAAGATCAACTTTAATTAGTGTTTGAGTTAGCCCTTGAGTTGTAACCATTTGATATGACTCGTATGCTAAACCGTATGAGGAATAGAACCAAAAGTCAAATTGAAAAACCAAGTATAAGGAAGATACAATTCAAGTTTCCCACTCGTAAGCCAGGTTACGAGTCGTATGCTGAAGCCATGAGCATAACAGAATCCAAGCTAGTATCCAGGAATTAAAGTGTCAAAAGGATACTAGTTAGAAGTCTAAGTATGACTTGTATATGGATGTCATATACAAACCAGGGTTCAAGATTTGAAAAGACTGAAGTCCCAGGATATGGATCAAGGACATAGGTCGTATATGTAGTTACAACTCATAAAATAAATTCATAAGATGAATAGAGAATTGAAGCCGTAGAATGATTAGGCAGTGGAATGCTTACATCAAGGCAGGGTATGACTCATAAGCTAAGGATACAATTGAAGACCGAGTTGTACCGACTACTGACTTAAATTTACCTTTCTCATTTTTAATAGGATTTTTATGTTATTTTGAGATACTATAAAGACAATAGGGTTTATCATTTATTAGGTCACACGTGATGACATTCTTTTACAAAAAATTACATATTATTACATACTTTTACAATTATTCTTCAGATTGGAGGGTTTTATTCAATTAAAGACTTTGGATTTTACTCATCTTACTCTTGTACAATTGATTTTATATTTTCCGTATTGATAATTATAGTTTTTTTCATAAACATCAGTGGCTAATCTCTTTCTCTAGGGTTGTAGGAACCCTGCTGGATTAACTACGTAGAGGAAGCATGAAATACATCTGTTCTAGGGTTTATGTATGTATCCTAATTCTTCTTCACTATAATTGATTTTAAGTAATTATATCATCTTGAGATAAAAGCCTTTATTTGCATTCTTTCGATAACCAAGAAGCTTGTGATTGGTAAAAGAAGCTTAGGACAGTAATTTGGGATTTTTATCTCAACCTTGTAGTCCCCGTATTCCATCTTATCATTTGATCCAATAACCAAGGATCAAGTTAACTAAGGCCATAGCAAGGGACAATAAGGCAACACCCGACAATAATAACCATGTCTATGGGTGAAATTTATCTTTGCACTCAAAAGGTAGCTGATAATACCTAACTTATAGGCTTTGCATGTAGAACAATAGATAAGTAGGTTGATCACGATAAGTCTACAGAGTCCAGAAGACAGGGGAATCATAGACCTAGCATTTATCTACTGTTGATCACAACTCAAAAGCACTCAAGAATTGGTTACTCTTTGTGATTGATAATAGAAGTTCCCCCATTTACTTTCCTACACTGATCGAGGATTAAATCAAGGCAAGCAACAACTTACATTTTCCCTGTGAGATTTCCCCCAATCTAGTTAGGTTATTATATTTGCATTGACCACATTATACTTCTGACTAAGGTGTAGTTTTGGGAGACATCATTATGTGGAGGTATTCTGGACATTTCTCTACTTATCCTAATAAGGTCCCACGACTTATATTTCTCTTGGAAGGTTATTTTCACTATTATTCTATTCTTAAACACTTGGGAAACACTCTTAAATCCTCTCTTGAGTTCTTGGACAAAGGATTCTAGGGCTTTATATTAGGGATTAAATTGGGGCTTGCCGTGGTGATTTCTCTCCATCATCATCTTAGTTTAAGACATGTTCTTTTCCCTCATTGTTAGTTCAAACTAAAGACATGGTTTTATATAGTGTTTTTATGATTTGAATGTTGTATGATCTAGGGTTTTCAAATATGATTTGGGAGATTTCGATATAAGTTCTTGGTTATAGTTTTTCTATGTTTTAATTATGCTTTTATATGAACTAATGGTATTTTTGTATAATTGGTTGCATGGGAATGGTTCTTTGGTAATGGACTTTGGTTTTGGAAATACTATGTCCCCAATGTGTTTGAAAAATGTCGATAACAATGTTTTCACCATAATATTTGTTTTTTAATGGAACTTATGCATGGTTTAAACTTGGTAATGGAACCTTAAATAATATAAATTATTTAAATGGTTTAAATGGATTGGAAAGGCTTTGGTGTCCATGGCCTTGGTTAATTGGAAATCATATGAGGTACATAGGAATCTCCTAAGGTTTGGCTAAGGATAATACTTGCAAGTTATTGTTGGTATGATGATACCACTACTAATCGCCTTGGTTTATAATAATGCAATAATGGTTTTGTTGGAAAATCATTTTAATTGGGCTTAAAAGAGGAATGTGTAGCATAGCCATGGATGGTGGAGGTCCCGGGGGTATCCAAACTAGAAACTTATATTTGCCAATATGAGGTTTGGTCCTAGTGACCGTATGCATGATGTCACACTATTTATTTTAGAGATATACTAGTTATCCAAGATTTTCTTCCCTGGTTGTGCATCTTCAAGCACTAGGTCCCTTTCAGCAAGGGGGAGTTGATCACATATAGCTAGTGGGTGATTTAGGATAGCAAAGCTACACAGCCCAGGTAAAGGTTTTAATGTCATGCTAAATCCGATTCACTTTTCCGGTATGGTTATATATTTTTATGGTAGTATGCATATGGATGATTTTTTACTTGGTTTTATAAATGACATATTTTATTTTTATCCTGAGTTCATGCTAGCATTCACCTACTAACCCATCTTCAGGCGCCGTATCCCCACGTGATGCAGGAATCGGCCCTTCTACTCCTTCTTCTTAGTGATTTTAGACGTTAGTGTTAGCATTTAGATTTAAATGGTGATCTTGTATCATTAAAAAAGTTTCCATTTTATGGATGTTATTTCATGCTTTAACTTATATATGGATATTAGTTTGGGCTATGGTTGGGGGCATGTCCCTATCGAATTTTGCTATTGTTTTTGTTTGAGGCTTTATTGGTACTGCTACGGAATGGGAAGGGTCACTAGTGGTGTTAGTTTTAACATTGGTATTGTTATTGGGGCTAATATCGGTTTATGATATTGTTTGTTGTTCCATCTATTTTATTTGGGGATTAATCATATTATGTTTTGGATTTTATTTGGTTATGGCCCGGTTTATTTCCCTTGGTTAGGTTTTATTTGTCTTGGTGGTTTCTTTGGTATGGTTTGGTGGATGGGATGATTTGGTAGGGCTGGTCTAGGAATAGACCTATCCCAAAGTCAGCCCTTGTCCAATTATTCTATCTTATTATATGTTCGAAATTCAGTCAACTCAAGTTAGGGTAATGGAGGTTAGGTAACAGGGGTGGTCCCCAGTACATGTTGGACTTGGGATGCCTATTACGACAAGGCCCCCGGTCGGGTAAGGTCAAATGGATATGATAATTCTAATAGACTTAAGGATGTCTATTGGTAAAAAAAATTCCTCAAAATCGATCCTTTCTTTTCAAGTATACCCTTTTGCAAGAAGCATAGCTTTATAAGTTTGCACTTCTCTATCTACTCATCTTTTTTTATTATAGATCTAGTTGCATACAATGAATTTAACTCTATATATATGTGGTTTTATAAGATCCTCGACTTTATTGGAGTACATAAACTCTTATTATTATTAATAGCAATAATCCAATTTTTTGCATTTTTATCTTGTAATACTTCATCATAATTCATGGGCTTGGTATTCAACTCTCAAGGGATTCTATCAAAAAACTCTCCTAAGAGTGCATAATGGTTTTCTTATCACTCTCTGACTATGACTAGTCACTATTGGTGTGGGGCCATGTTAGGAGAAACTGTGCTAATATGATCTTGTGGTTGAACCACATCATCTACTAAAATTTGAGTCTTTATGTTATCCTCACTACATTGTGGTGTTTTCATATTAAGACTTCTTCCTCTAGTGAAATATGCTTAATTCTACCCTCAATACATTGATACAGTGGATTTTCAGGAACATATACTTCTGAAACTTATGTATATTAACATCTCTCCCTGTAATGACTCATTCCATTATTATGAGTTAGTCTAATGTGCTAAAAGTTGGGTTAAGTTTTTTTCCAAATTAAGAGTTAAAAATTTCAAGCTACGCTAATCTTAAATAAAATTTGAGCATGATATGGTCAAGAGTAATTTAAGAATGGATTATCTAAATTATAAGTGTTTTGAGTAAATTTTATTATATCTAAGATGGTAAGGAATAGATAGTAAATTTTTGACGTAAATTTAGGTGAGTAGAACTCTTGATATTGAAACTATGTAAATGGGATGGTGAGGAATGTCAAAATTTATTGGTGAGTTGACAAAAGGGTAAAACTAGGAGAAATCCTATGTTTATACCTCATCTACCCCATTATAGTGGGTTGTGGGCTTCTACCACCACACCACTTAGTAGGAGTTAGCTTTAGTGAATTTTGACATAGTGGGCGGATCACACTAGAGAGAGATAGGACCGTTATAGTGGAATATGCACTGATTAATGAAGGAAATACCTAAAAAAGTTATTTTTATTCAACATTGTCTAGGGGTTGGGATAGGTGATCTTGCGTGATTCGCACCTAAATTAAATCATATTCCTTCATAAAGGTATGTTAATCTCTTCCATTAACTAGTATTTTGATTGTTAATCCTTAAAATCAATAGTTTTTGTGTTCTAGGAAGAATTTAACTTGACTTAGGTAATTATACTAGTGCAATTAGGTGAATTGAGTAGAAAAGCTTTGTGGTGCAATTAGGTGAATCAAGTTGAAAACCTTTGTATTTTGCTTAAAAGTACTTAGTTTACAATTGCATGCTTAGAGTTCACCATTACATTCATGAAATTAGTAGATTAAGGTGGAATGATAATAGAAAACCCTAAAATGAGAAGAATGCTCATGAATATGACCTTATGGTTATAAAATCATGCAATAATCCTCGAATATACTAGTTCATTGTCTGAATTATGATCATGATATTGTTTTTAGACCATAACCAAACAGAAATTTCATAGAAAGGTAAGGCTCAGGCCCATTAGAGTGGTCCTATCTTTGATTGAAGTAGGTGTAACATAGTTGAAACCCAAACTAATTTATTATTCATGTTAACTATTTGTTCTTATACTTGTTACAATGCATGTTCAATGAAAATCAATGGTTGAATGATATCCTAAGTGTTAATCACATGCAATGAAGTTATATTAAAAGCTTGTTGGTTTTAAAAGTGTGATTGTTTTTTTTTATTTTGGTTGTGATTCTTATGATATCTATTGAATATTGTGCAATGTACCAACATTTGGACATCTTCATGAGATCGGATGATATAAGGTTTGCAGGCACTATATGTCTAGGATTTGTTACATAGAAAAGAGCTCATCCCTTGGAGGTCATATCTAATGGGCAAATAAGACCTATAGCATGTGCGGACAAGGTATTATTGAGTGTAAAGGTTCCTTGAGTGAATCATGTTTATGTGTTGACTTGTTATATTTGGTTCCTTGAGTGAACTGACACTTATGATAATAGTCTTTACTATTGTTGATATGGATCGATGAGTGGTTAGAGCTAAAATATAAATAACTGGCATACGTTTTTTCATTGTCAATTCACTTATATAGTTGATACTTGGCTTAGAATACTGTTGATGAGTCATGGTTTGTTAACTTGGATTTAATGTTGGTACTCAGAGCCTTGACTTGAGTTATTTCCTATATTGATATGTACTTGACTAAACTCTGTGGTGTTTTTTCAAAGGCTAAGTGACATACTTGAAGTACATTTATATGGTAGCTGTGTGTGGTTGTTCTTGTTTACTAAATTGTAGTTTCTTGCTCGTTTTTCTTATTTTGGGTTGGCCAATGACCTTACCATTATACTATTGTTTCTTGTGTATTAATACTACATATTCTCTTTCTTTGTTGAGTGCAGAGTATTTTCTGGTTTATTTGTTTCGAACTCGAATATTTTCATTTTTTTAGGTTGAATCCTTTATTGAAAATTTTACTGGTTTTGGTAATATGACTTTAAGATTCTATGTGTCATTTTAGATATTCATTTGATTTCCATATATATTGTTATTAAAACACCTTGATAAATTGTATTATCAAATAAAGAAATTAGCTTATTTGATTTTTGTAAAGTGTTGGGTTGAGAAGTCTAAATTAGATGGTTCTCCCACTAAAGGGTTTGTGTTGGTGCTGCTCACGATTGGTTGTGATCTTGAAAAAGTTGATGTGAGAGCCCTAGGTTCATTGATCCTATTATACCAAGATGGGTCTAGTAAAGTCTTGCGGAATGGTATAGGGAAATTTGTACTTTTCTTTGAGAAGCTATAGGACCTTAGGAAGTTATCACTTTCTTTCTTCTTTCATGCTATAATGTGATTCCACTTTTTATGTAGCAATCTAAATTTATATCTGAGCCCCTTCATTCTTATGTTTGTAGATGGTGAAAACTAGAGCTAATGGAGCCAGAGCAGCAGCACCTACACTAGTAGCTCCAGCTGCAAAACTGATTGTTTGTGGACAAAAAAGGGTAAGGGGAAGAAGGATAGGTAGAGTAACACCTGTCAAGGGTAGATCTCGAGCGGCAGCTAATCAGGACCATTAGTGATCGAAGACACCTCTCACTCCCACGATTAGTGTAAGGATTTATGAATAAGGATGTTATGAAGCAAAAAGAGGCAAGACCGATTGGGGGTGCAACTCTTCCCCGTGTCTTCTAAGATGATTCAATAGGTGCTTTATTTTTTAGTGGATTGGAAGGTACTGAAGCCACATCTATTATTCCTATTTATCAATTTCAAGGTATTCATCTGACTGACATTGTTGCTTCTCTAATGGTTGAGGCATTGGCAACTGAAATTTTCCCATAGTTAATGTTTGGTATGGTAAAAACTGCGAATAAACATGACATGCTGAGTAAGTTCCAAAAAATGAAACATCTTACTTTTGTTGGCTTTAAGATTAAAGAAACATTTGAGTTCATTGTTGATAGTTATCAAAGGCTGCATAAAATAGGTATTGTGGAGTATAATGGTATTGATTTTGTGACCTTCTTGCAGCATAGAGATACAAAGTAGTGGTGGAGGCCATATATGGAGGGCCGATCACCAAATTTACCTCCATTGACATAGGCTTAATTCCACACTCTATTATTTGAGAAATATGTACCTCGTACTGTTCATGATTTCAAGAAGCATGGGTTTTTGTCCCTTAAGCAGGACAATATGTCTGTTGTAGCTTATAAGGCTAAGTTATATGCCTTATTATGTTATGCTACTCACCTAAACTAGGGTACTCAAAAGGCATCATCGGCAAACTGAGCATAATTTAAATACGATAAGATACAAGATAAAATAAGTAAAGTTAAGGTAAAAGGGAAAACTTGGAAATAAGCTCCAACACTGTTGTGCATGAATAAATAAATAAATCTGGAAAAGTAGCATAAAGAGCACACATTTATAACAACAAAATTGGCACCCATAAGCTAATAAGTGTAGAAAATTAAATAACCCAATGCGGGGCCACATAAGCTCGGAGGGTACAATCAAGGAAAAATAAATGACTGAAGATCCATAACTTTACTGAATATCAATTATAACCATAAAACCATCCATACCATATCATATCACACACAACTGTCAATGTCGGACTCGAACCAAAACTGATATTATCATTAATATCATAACATCATTTATCAGACTTGAACCAAAACTCATAGTATCAGTATCATCATAAATTATCATACTTGAACTGAAACTCATATATCAGTATCATCATTAATTGATTGACTCAAATTGGAACTAGTCGATCAATAAACAATTCAATTAAACCATATCCCTAAGACGTATCACTAAATCATAAGAATTACCCACCGAATATTACCCAAAATTAGCACTAACTTCCAATTACAATATTAGAATAATCATTAAGTATTTTAACCTACTCAAATTCCTAAAATAAGCACTTATAAAAGCTGAAAATGCGTACAAAGGTGTTCAAAATCTAACATAAGTCTTGGACTAAGGTGGGCCAAAAAAGCCCACTTTTAGTCCTCGAAATCCCTTTTCAGGCAAATTCTACCTCAGACTGGAATATGGTGTCTAATTTTATTTCTAGATGTTACATAAACCAAAATTATACCTACGATAATAATTCTTTCTAAACTATGACCAACTAAGTAAATCCCACCTAAAATGTGAGCAATTAGGTCAATTTCACCTAAATTACTATTCCAACATAGCCTAAATAGTCTAAATAAGAGTAATCATATCAATCATGCTTCAAATGCCTAAATACCATCCTATATCTAGAATAATATCATAATTATACTATGAGTTAGCTTAATCTATGAGGAAGGTAAACCTAGCCTACCTGGACACCAAAGAAAAAGTTGATGAATCCTCTAAACCACTTCCCTTTTTGAGAAGCTTCTACAAGGTACCACACTATCAAAATCACAATATATTAATCAAAATGAAAACAATGATACCCATTATATTGAACTATTGTGATTTAGGGCCAAAATTATGCAAAAATCTCAAGGGGGGCCCATTTATGAAATCGTAGTTCTGAACCAACACAATGTCCCTCTATGCTCAAGGAACATTTATCCTCAAATATAGATGAATTACGAGCTCTAATGGTGCTACATTCATGCCACCAAGATTTTAGGGATTTTAGAAAAAGTTGGAGAATTAAACCAAGAAACTAATGGAATCTTTCCACAAATTCAAAGAAGAAACGCATATTAATTTTACCAAAGCTCCTGAATCGTCAACAAATGATTCTCCCAAGTTTTACAACCTTTTAGGGTTTAATATCCTTGATAATGGATGAAAAATGATGAAAATAATTGAGCTAAGTGGGGTATTTGTACCATTTTCGAGTACGTGGATGTCACTTAAGTGTACACCAAGTCGCTTAACCAAATATTACTTAAGCAACCAAATGTCTCTTTAGAGATACTTGTTTTCTTTGCACATGTTGCGTGTGTGACCCTGGTATCACTTAAGCAACATTCGATTACGTGACACGTACCTTACTTATGCAATACCAATGGGTCAATCTAGGTCTCTTAAGTGATCTACTGTGTACCAGCTGAGACTTGGAATTTTCCACCAACCCCTTAGGATTCATCCATAATCACGTATATACCAATGGACTATGCTACCCTATCAAATTCGATGCTCCAGAGTCAATGGCACAGTTAAAATTTTCATCTGAGATCATTTTGTTGAAAAGTGGGTCCCACTCCCATTTGTTATTTTTCTTAACCTTCAAACAATATCCCAAAATGAGTCTGGAACCTCAGGACCCAAAACAAGGGTCCACCTTGCCTAAAATCAATGTTGTAGAGTTGTTGGAACTATAAAAATTGGCATAGAAGTCGTTTGACTAATTTTTTTCCTAGTAGCTAGTTTGAACTAGCAAAGGCTTCATAATAGGGTATTGGATCTAGAAACCAAAAGAATTGCCCGATAACCAAACTACCAGCTCTACAAAGTCATAAACAACTTGGAAAAGCTATAGGAAATTCTAAATGGCAAAAATAAGATGAAATATAGACAATGATATGGAGGGTCATTACATTATCCACTACTAAAAGAACTTCCATCTGTGAAAATAAAGGACTAGGATGTATCTGAAGCCTCGACTAGGCAAGGATACCGAATCCACATCTTGTTCTCATTCTCACAAATATACTCCTCTACTGGGCAGTGCCTCAATTGAATCTTAGCTACTGAAATCTCTATAGTACACATTCGCTTAACATCACTAGGCAAAATAACCATAGGCTCCTCTACGAAGGTTAGCCACTCATCCAACTAAACTGAGTCCCATACAAACACATGAAAGGGTCAAGAATGTATCGCCAAACCACAAAAACATGGAAAACCAAATGGACTACAACAAAATATGGGGTGTAATGATAATTCATAAGTCACCTCACCAATTGTACAAAGAATATCAAAGAGTCCAATATATCTGGGGCTAGGCTTGCCTTTCCTCCTGAACGTCATCAGACCCTTCACGAGCGATACTCGAAGGAATACCTTATCACCAACTTCAAATCTCAAGGAACAGAGTTTAAAATATGCATAAGCCTTTTTTCTACTCTAAGCTTCCCTGAAAATATCCTAAATCAGCTTGACTCAATACAGTGACTCCTGAAGCAAGTTAGTACCACAGATTCTAATCTCAAAAGTCTCAAACCAACCAATGGAGAACTACATTGCCTAGCATATAAATACTCAAATGGAGTCACCTCAATACTCAAATCATAGCTATTATTATATGCAAACTCTGCCAAAGCCAATTGCTTCTCGTCCAAAATTTATAACACAAGCTCAGAGCATATCGTCAAGAGCCTGAATAGTCTATTCTAACTACCCATGGTCTGAGAATGGAAGGTTGTACTAAGATACACCTGAGTACCCAAATCCTTCTGTAAAGTTTTCCAAAATCTAGAAGTGAACACTGAACCCTCCATACAAATAGACTATCCCACTAACGTAAATATGGGCCAACCTCTCGACACTGAAGGACATTAGAATAGGAATTAAATGGGCAAACTTGGTTGAATGATCCGTAATGATCGAGATACCATTGGAACCATGGGAAGTATGAGGCAAACTTCTAATAAATTCCATGGTAATTTGCTCCCATTTCTACTCTGGAATGGGAAATATTTGAATCAAGCCACTAAGTATTCGATGTTTGTCCTTCACCTACTGACGACATAGGTAATGAACTACAAAGTCCCCCACATATATATTCACTAAACTCACCAATAATGACGCCTCAAATGTCTATACATCTTAGTTATTTTTGAGTGAATAAAATATCTAGAGCTGTGAGCCTTACGCAAAATCGATTTAATCAAGTCAGGAACCCTCAAAATAGAAATGCAGCTATCAAATATCAAAACACCCTCAAAATATATGGTAACCCTATTAAACTTACCACTCAACACCTGATCATGAATTATACAAAGCCTCTTATCCTCAAATCGACGACCTCAAATCTCCTCAAATAGAAAAGACCTCACCACACACTAGCGAAAATCCTTCTAGGGTCTGAAATATCATATTGCTCCATCAAGTTGGATAAAGACTAAATTTCCCATACCAATAGTCTCTAAGAAATTTAAATACTAGCCAAGCTACTCATACTCTCCACCTTTCGGCTCAAGGAGTTTGCTACCTCATTCACCTTGCTCAAATGATAAAAGATAGAGATATCATAATCCTTGAGAAACTCCACCCATCTATGTTTCTTAGAATTAAGCTCTCTTTAGATCATAAGATGTTGAGAAATATGATAATCTGTGAAGATCTCACAATACACAACATAAAGATAATGTCTCCAAATTGTAAGTGCAAAAACTACTAGTACCAACTCCAAATCAAGAGTGGGGTAGTTGTTCTCATGCACCTTAAGCTATCTCAAAGCATAAGAAATAACTTGACCCTACTACATTAACATACAACCTCAAATCAACACCAAAAGCATCATAGTACACAATGAATCCCTCCCCCTCAATTCGAAGAGCCAAGATAGGTTTTGAAGTGACAAACTGCTTAAGCTTTCCAAAGCTTAACTCACACTCCTCGAACCATCAGAAAGGAACCTCTTTTTATGTCAATATGGTCATTGGCACTGCAATAGAGGCAAAACTCTTAATGAACCGCCTATAGTAGTAGGGCAAACCAATAAAACTATGAACCTGAGATGGAAAAGTAGGCCTGGGGAAATCATGACTAGCGTCGATCTTTGTTGTTTCTACCATAATCCCATCCTTAGTCACCACATACCCAAGGAATGTCAGTGACTCAAGCCAAAAATCACTTAGAGAATTTGTCAAAAAGCATATGTTCTCCCAAAGTCTAGAGCATAATCCTCAATGCTACATAAACTCCTCTCTACTCCTCGAATACACAAGGATGTCGTCGATGAATACAATTACAAAAATAATCAAAATAAGGTCTGACATACAGTTTATCAAATCCATAAATGTGGTTAAAGAGTTAGTCAATTGGAAAACAATCACTAGGAATTCATAATGACCATAATGGGTCCTAAAGGCTATCTTTGGGATATTCTCAACCCGAATCCTCAACTGATGGTAATCAGACCTCAAATCAATCTTAGAAAACATTGTTTCTTGCTAAAGGTAGTCAAACAAATCATCAATACAAGGCATTGAATAGCAGTTCTTCACTATCACCTTATTAGGCTACCTATATTCAATACATATATGCATGGAACTATATTTTTTCTTCAGAAATAACACAGAGGCTTCCTAAGGGGCTACACTTAGTCTAATGAAACCCTTACCAAGAAGATCATGACGATGAGAATTTAGCTCCTTAAGCTCAACAAGAGCCATACAGTTAGGTACCATAGAAACAGGTTAGTTACCTAGCTCAAGATCAATAACAAACTCAATACCAAGCTCAGGAGAAAGACCAGGTAGATTGATAGGGAAAAACTTTTAAAAATGCATAAACTATAGGAACAGAGTCAAACGACTGACTCTTCACACTAACATCACAAATATAAGAGAGGTAAGACTTTAAACCCCTCGAATACGTCTCCTAGACAAAATATAAGAAATAATCCCTATCGGCTCATACAAAACCTCTCCTTGTTACATGACTAAGGTTATACCGAGTATGTTAAAGGATAACCAGTCCATGCCTAGAATTAAATTAACATACACTATATCTAACATAATAAGATCAACCTAACTATCAAATCCTCAAGCTATCATAATATATCAGCTATAAACCCCATCCACTACTAAATAATCACCCACAAGAGTAGATTCACATAATGGTGTGGAAAGTGAATCCTAAGATAACTCTAACTATAGGGCATAAAAAAAGACACATAAGAATAAGTGGATCCTGAATAAAATAAAGAAAAAGCTGACTGAGAGCACACTAAGGTTGTACTAATAATAATAGCATCCAAAGACTCAATCGAGTCTAGAAGGTATGGCATACAACTAACCACGCCCTCCACCTTGATGGTCTCTTGACTAATCTCTTATCCTACCTTGAGGACTACCTCTATGACCGTGCATTCCACCTCTAACTGGAGATATACCACCTAATCTGAGGAATACTTTAATCTGAAGAAACAGGCACTCCAACTAAGGCACACTCTCAAGAAATGACCAAGAGCTCTATAACCATAAGAATCCCCAAGCACAGTATGAAAACTAGAATAATTGTGACTATAATAACCACAAGATGAACCTCTCTATTAATGACCAGCACCCTGGCCAGGATGATTACAAAAACTAGAGTGGACTCCATCGGTAACCTGAAAAGCAGCCTGAATGAACATACAAAACTGACCTTGATGGGGATATTGGAGACACAAAAGGTATCTAACCAGAGGACCACTGCCTTTAAGAGTAATGAGTCATTATGGATCTAACTAATACTACCTTGATATCATGGTCTCTTATCTCTACCCCCTTGGTCATCGCAATGAATCTTATCAATTACCCGAGCATGATAAAAAACCTCAACAAAAGACCTACCTACCACAACTAAACTCTATGTAGATATTTGAGAGAAAGTATCAATCCCAGAATAAAGCAACAAACCCTCTCATACTCATTATTTAGAATAGACATAGCATGCCTAGCCAACTCATAAAATTGAGCCTAATATCCTACAATAGTCAAAAGGCCATGTTGTAACCTCAAGAACTGATCTTTTAACGACCCCTAAGACTAGGAGGCATATATTTTGAAAAAGATCTCAGAGAACTGAGTCCCTATTAATGAGGGAGATCCAGCTGGCCTAGAACTAAGATGATCTCTCCACTAATGTCGAGCCTCCAAGTCCAGCTAAAATATAATGTAATTTGTACCATAAGTCTCAACTAAGCCTAAATTATGAAGCCTATTCTCACAAGCAATCAAGAACTCATATGCAGCTTTGCCTGGTGCACTAGAAAACCTAGGCGGAGCCAATCTAAAGAATCTACCCAACATTTTTTGCTCATAAAAAAATATAAAAGTTTGGGAAACTATTGGTTAAACAACTATTGATTAGGAAACTATAGATCCAGGAGGGACCTAAACACTATGAGTTGTAACTATAGGTTGTGCCCCTACCTTATTACCACTCTAGTCTATAGACTATGCATTATCAGATGGTGCACTACCAACCAATCCTAAAAGTTGAACCAATGTATCCTTGAGTACTAAAAAAAAAATAAACCCCAATAGAGACAGGGCTGGTCCCTAGCCTATTGGGTGGAAGAATCTCTGGCTCAAGAGAAGGAATAGGATCTAGTTAAGGCCTCCTATCCTGTCCCCTAGCTAGGATACGTCCCTACGTTGTTAAAGAACTATAGTGTATCCATGAATAGACATAGAATCCTAGGCTTGGTCTTGAGATCCATATCTTGTATAGTAGTATCATATGTCCTATCCATATGTTAAAAAGTAAAACCAACAGAATTTTTTAGAAACCAACTCCAATACTGAGCACAAAATGAGTGAAAGAAGTAAGGAACTCATAAGAATGTCCTATAGCCTCCCAAAGAAAAAATGGACGTCATCATTCGGATCTATGAGAATCTAATACACACTTGCTCTTGTACCAACATTACCAGTGAAACCTAGGCCCTAATACCAATTTGACATGACCCAATTTATGAGTCATGATGGCACCTACTTTATCCTTCCTACTTAAGCCAAACCATAGCTTGGAGCTATAACCTATGGATAACTTAGTGGAAAATGTCCTAAAATCTAGAAATAAATATTTAAATACTTAAAATAGCCATAAAACAATCATAATAGTCTAATAGATAGATAAAAGGTCAACAATCATCCCAAGACCTAGTAATAGCAATACCGCATCAACTACTATTGAACCATAAGTATTGAATAGTCAAATATAATTTGTCTAAAAAATAAGAGACAAGACATAGATAAATAGAAGGCAAAGGGGAAACTCTGATTCTGGGAGCTCACCCGATCTCTCAAATCCAACTCAGCACGAGCATTACGTTAGTGGTCACTACTAGTAGCCAAATTTGCACCAAAAAGATACAAAAGTGTAGTATGAGTACTAAAACCATGAGTAGTCAGTAAGCATCATCACCAACTAAGTTAAATCATCATATAAATACGATAAGATACAAGATAATAAAAGCTAAGTCAAGGTAAAAGGGAAAAACTAGAAATAAGCTCCAACATTATTGTGCATTAATGAATAAATAAATTAGAAAGAGTAGCATAAAGATCAAACAATTATAACTATTAAATTAGCCCTCATAAGCCAATGAGTGCAGAAAAGTAAATAACCTAACGCCGGCCCATTAGCCCAAAGGGTATAATCAAGGAAAAATAAATGACCAAAGATCCATAACTTTATTGAATATCAGTTATAACCATCAAATCAACCATACCATACCATATCATACCCAACTCTAATTATCAGACTCAAACCAGAACTCATATTATCATCATCATAATATCGCCAATAGTATCAATATCATAATATTATTTGCTAGACTTGAAGTAGAACTCATAATATTAATATCATCATCAATTGCTAGACTTGAATTAGAATTCATACATCAATATCTTCATTAATTTAGGGACTAGAACCAGGACTTATATATCCTTTTTTCTTCTTTCTTACTGAAAATGAAAAAGAAACCATTCGTACTCTCATAACTCAAGTTGGATAACTTTCAAATAGTTCAAAGGAAAATAAACCATACAAATAAACCAATCCATAAGCCATATTACTAAATCATAACAATTACAACCACATTTTAACCAGAATTGGCACTAACTTTCAATTACCAAACGAGCATAATCATTAAGTATTTAACCTATTAAAAGTCCCAAAATAAGAACTTATAATAATCCAACATTCGTACAAAGGTCACCAATAGCAAAATTAAGTCTTGCTCTAAGGTGAACTGGAAGGCCCCACTTCTAGTCCCAGAAATCTATTTTAGGGAAATTTACTCGGAGTAAGATAAGGTATCTAAATTCATTTCTATATGTTTAATAATCCATAATTAGCCCTAATATTGTAATTCTTTCTAAACCATGAGCAACTAAGTCAATCCAACCTAAAATGCAAGAAATTAGGTTAATTTCACCTAAATTATGATTCCTAGATAGCCTAAACAATTTAAATAAGACTAATCATACCAATCATTCTTACAATACCGAAATCCCATCCCATATCTAGAATAATATCATAATTGTACTACAAATTACCTCAATATATAAGGAAGGTAAACGTAGCCTATCTGAATACCAAAGAAAAACCCAAAGAATCTGCTAAATAATCAATTTCCCTTTCTGAAAAGCTTTCGCAAGGTTCCACGCTATCAAAATCACTATTTACTCATAAAAATAAGAATAATAATACCCTTATTATACTATTATACTTGGGGTCCAAATTATCTAAAAATTCTATGTGGGGCCCATTTACGGAATTTCATTTCAAAACCAGCACATCCCTCTATGGTCAAGGAATATTTACACTTAAAATGGATAAATTTTGAGCTATAATGGTGTTGCAATCAAGCCACCAAGATTTTAGGGATTTTAGAAAAGAAAATGGACAATTAAACCAAGAAATTTATTGAAGCTTAACGAAAATTTGAAGAAGAAACGTGTAAATTAACTTTGTCCAAGCTCCAATGTTTCCCAAAGACGATTCTCTTAAGTTTTCCCACTTTATAGGGTTCAATATACTTGAGAATGGATGAAAATAGTGAATATAAGACTATGTGGGGTATTTGTACCCTTCTCAGGTACGCGTGTAACGCCCCGAAAAATGGGTTCCAAAGCATCACACGGTGCTTGAGGCTATGAGTAGCCCCAAGCTAACCCTTTCAGCCATTTTCATTCAGTTCAACACAAATCAACAGGGTTTCCATAAATAACCCTCAAATATCAACAGAGTAATCATCATCCAAGAATAAAAGAATTTCAGAAAGATAACAAAATACGACTTATTAGTCTACTCCCAACATCTATACTAGTCTGACAAGCCTCTAAGAAAATCAATAAAACCAGCGAGCCATTGAGACATGCCCCAAATGACTTATACTCAGTTACTAAATGTAAACAATTCCGTGAAACCAACATCAGACATCACATCCTCAGAACATGAGGACTCACCACAACAGAGGATATAGAACAACGTGCCCGAAGAATCACTATTGAACCTGGAACTGAACACCTGAACCTACATTCCAAGAAAATACAGCCCATATCCGAAGGTGTGGGTCAGCACTGTGGGAAGAAACCGAGTATATGGGGGTGTATGCAGTTGTATAAACATCATCATCATAAATATTTATAAGAAATATGTAGGATATATTAAAGACTCACATAGCCCAAAGAAAATCATCATAATCATGAGAGGATGAAATAAATACAATAACACATGTGAGTCATTATATAATTTGTCAATCACTTTCAGTTCATCAAGAATATCAATTCTCATAATGTAAATATCATTTAAATCTTTCAAAAGAATAACTTTCACAATTCCACTTTCAAATTACTTCACCATTTACTATAGACACAAGAAAACACACACACACTGGGAGATCCTATAACTGACATAAACCATGTGAGCTACATGGAGTCCAACATACAACCACGTTGGGGAGAGCCGTCCTATCCTTGCCATCGGAGTAGGACTATCCATATCAAATTCACACAAACTAGTGACCACTATATAATCAGCCTCAGGCTCACTCCTACGGGGGAACCTAGTTCTAGGGAAGTTAGGTCGCTTTATACCTCCCACTCGGTGCTAAAGATTTCTCCCAGACTTAGTTCAGATCATTTCAAAGACAATCCATAACAAAATAATTTCAGTAATATATAAATATACATCGGGAGCCATCATGCTTCCCATCTATCAAAATCAACCACATTGTAGATTTCTTTCACACTCGAGTTCAAAACAACTCCATTAATACCAAAACGTCAAATCATTCAACATATCTCAAATATTCAACATCAACGTGCTTATAACACACACTTTCTTAAAAAACACAATTTCCAATAGGGATTCACGACCTAAATATCAAAATCATGATAAATATCATTTAAGATTCATGCTTTATATCTCCACACATGTAAATTCATCTTTCAAAATCATAAGCATCAAGATTTCATAATAATCATCATAATATATGGGTTCATGCTTCAAATTCATAAAAAAAAATCAAATAAAAATCATGCCTTTATAAAGAAAATTACTTTTGGGCACAACAACAAAATATAGTTCTTATTGAAAAACTCCACATACCTTGAATGATGAACTTTAGATCGATAATCATTTTTGAGATGTTAATCGTGCCTTTGAATGATGGTTCTTGGAGTTCTTGAACTAGGAACTTGGAATCTTGAATAAATTTGCAGAATTAATGGTGAACTTTGGATGTGCTTGAAGTTGGATGCAGGATCTTAGGATTTTCTTTTTGAGGGAATTTGATGAATTATAACATATAATGCTTCTAATAGGCTTTAATATAAGGTTTGGACAGATTTTGGGTGAGGGGGAATGACCAAAACGCCCCTAAAAATCAAAAAAATTCTCGAATTTATCCTTTGGTGGACTGTTTTAATAATCTGAAGTAGATCAATCATAACATTTTACTCCGATATTCAAATTAGATGAAACCAATTTCATTAGAAAGAGGACTCTCATATTATTTGAAGTTGACCCAAAAATTCACTTTTGATAGGCTGAATTAGATTGACCATAAGTTTTTGCTCTGATAAACAAATTAGATGAAACCAATTTCATTGGAAAGAGGAATCGCAAATCTTTCCATTGATATATAGTAGATCACCGAGATCATTATATACAAGGAGTTATGATCGTTTAAAGTTGGAGAAAAAATACACCAGGCCTCAGTACTTTTTCCTGCACGTTTTACTATTCACTACTATTCACGGTTCGATCGGAATGTTCATAACTCGTTGCTCGGGTGTCCGTTTTGGATGATCCACATATCGTTAAAAATCTTATTTGATATTCTACGCAATGGTAGGTCATAATCTAATACATTTTGCATGGAAAATTTATAATTCATTCTAGAAGATAGAACCCAACAAGTTTACACACAAAATTTCAACGAAAAATTTCCTGGGGTATTACATCATCCCCCCTTGGAAACATTCATCCTCGAATGAAGCTAGACAAGCAGAGATTAGATAGGGAATAGAGCATACAGCTAAAACCATTCGTTAGACTCATCACCACATCGTTTCTCACTCTGAATGCAACATAGAATGCATAAATTCAAGAAACTACAGCTGAACACATAATAAATGACAGCTGAACTGCTGGAACTTTTATGAAAAGTGCATGATTTAGGAAAGAACGGTACCTTCGGCATGATCGGAGTTCGGGGAAAATAGGTGCGGGTACTTAGATCACATATTTGCCTTAGCTTCCCAAGTTGCACCCTAAACAGATTGATTTCGCCACAACACCTTGACCAAGGGAACTTCTTTGTTCCTTAGTCTTCAGACACTGAAATCAAGAATCTCAACAGGATTCTTATCAAAAGAAAGATTTTCTTGAATGTCAGCACTAACAGAGGAATCCACTACCACAGCATCGCTAATATGCTTTCTAAGCATGGAGACATGGAATATTGGATGAATAGAGGACAACTCAAAAGGCAACTAGACTTCATAAGCTACCTTACCAATATGCTAAGAATTTTGTAGGGACCAATATAACGAGGACTAAGCTTCCCCTTCTTTCCGAATCTCTTCACCCCCCTCATGGGTGAAATTTTTAGATACACTAGGTCACCAACTTCAAACTCAAGGTCTCTCCTTCTAACATCCGCAAATGACTTCTGACGACTTTGCGCAGTTTTCAACCTTTCCCTAATCAACTTAACTTTTTCCATAGCCTCAAATACCAAATCAGGACCACTCACAGCCGCTTCACCCACCTCAAACCAACCTATGGGTGATCTACACTTCCTCCCATATAAGGCTTCAAATAGAGCCATACCAATACTAGAGTGGAAGCTGTTATTGTAAGCAAACTCTATCAACGGTAAGTGATTATCCTAACTTTCCTTAAAGTCTAGTGAACAAGCTCTCAACATATCCTCTAAGGTCTGGATAGTCCGCTCATCCTGACCATCGGTCTACGGATGAAAAGCAGAACTCAAAAGCACTTAGGTACCAAGACCCTTCTGAAAAGCTTTTCAAAATTGTAAAGCAAACTGAGTACCCCTATCCAAAATGATAGACAAGGGAACTCCATAAAGTCTGACTATCTCTCGGATATACAATCTAGTATAATCCTCAGCAGTATATGAAGTATGAACAGGCAAAAAATGAGCAGACTTAGTCAACCTATCAACCACAACCCAAATGAAATCATGATGGC
Organism: Capsicum annuum; assembly: GCF_002878395.1. NCBI lineage: Eukaryota > Viridiplantae > Streptophyta > Magnoliopsida > Solanales > Solanaceae > Capsicum > Capsicum annuum. Next base: position 132,243,972 of record NC_061111.1, read on the forward strand.
ATTGGGAAGGAGGTAAACCAATCACGAAGTCCATATTTATCTCTTCCCACATCCAGGTGGGAATACTAAACTCTTGCATTATTCCACCAGGTCTTTGGTGTTCAACCTTAACCTGTTGGCATGTTGTACACTTAGCTACAAACGCTGCAATATCTTTCTTCATGTCACTCCACCAATAGATTTTCTGCAAGTCTCGGTACATCTTGGTGGCACCAGGATGAATAGAATATCGCACCCCGTGCGCGTCAGCCATAATCCTCTGTCTCAGATCATCAACATTCGGGACACATAATCTACCCTGCAATCTCAACACACTATCTCCCCCTTGGGAGAAAACCTTAACTTTTTGGTCCTTGACTGACGCCTTCAGTCTGACAAAACCAGCATCTAAGTATTGCTTTTCCTTCACTTCTGAAACCAAGAAGGATTCGGAACTACTTTGAACCCCTATAGTACCTTCAGTAGAGTCAAACAACCTAACCCGCAATATAGCCAAACAATTTACATCACGAGCCAAATCTATCTTACCTTCTACGACATGCGAAACACTACCCATGGACACTCTACTTAGGGCATCCGCCATAATATTGGCCTTGGCCGGATGGTATAGCACACTTATATCATAGTCTTTTAACAATTCTAACCATCATCTCTACCTAAGATTCAATTCTCTTTGGGTAAACACATACTGCAGACTCTTATGATCAGTGGAAATATCAACATGGACACCATACAAATAGTGTCTCCAGATTTTCAAATAAAACACAACAGCAGCCAACTTTAAGGTCATGAGTGGGGTAATTTTTCTCATGGGTTTTCAACTGTCTAGAAGCATAAGCTATCACCTTACCATTCTGCATCAATACGGAACCCAAACCAACTCTCAAAGCATCACAGTACACCACAAAACCATCAACACCATCAGGCAAAGTCAAAACAGGGGCTAAAGTGAGCTGAGTCTTCAACTCCTAAAAACTCTTCTCACAAGATTCGGACCATAAGAACTTCACTTTCTTTTAGGTCAGCCGAGTCATAGGAGATGCTATAGAGGAGAAATCCTCAACAAAACGGCGGTAATAGTTATCTAAACCCAAGAAACTTTAGATATTAGTCGAAGAAATAGGTCTAGGACAATTTTTAATAGCTTCGGTCTTTTGGGGATCAACTCTAATACCCTCGGAAGAAATGGTATGACCCAGAAAAGCAACTGACCTTAGCCAAAACTTACACTTACTGAACCTAGCAAACAACTTGTGATCTCTAAGGGTTTGCAAGATAGTTCGGAGATGATCAGAATACTCATCCTCACTATGGGAGTACACTAGTATATCATCGATTAACACTATGAAAAACATATCTAGATATGATCTGAACACTCGATTCATAAGGTCCATGAAAGCTGCTGGGGCATTAGTTAACCCGAAAGACATAACAAGAAACTCAAAATAGCTATAACGAGTTTGGAAAGCAGTTTTTGGGATGTCACACTCCCTAACTTTGAGTTGATGATAGCCGAAACCAAGGTCTATCTTTGAGAAATAACTTGCACCTTGCAATTGGTCAAACAAATCATCTATTCTTGGAAGGGGGTACTTATTTTTTATGATGACTTTATTCAGTTGGCGGTAATCAATGCATATACGCAAAGAGCCATCTTTCTTTCTCACAAACAACACAGGAGCACCCCAAGGAGAAACACTAGGCCTTATAAAACTCTTATCTAGTAGATCTTTGAGTTGCTCTTTCAACTCCTTAAGTTCTGCAAGGGTCATACGGTAAAGAGGAATATAAATGGGCTGTGTATCGGGAAAAAGATCAATCCCAAACTTTATCCCTCTATCAGGAGGTATCCTTGGGAGATCATCCGAAAAGACATCAGAAAACTCATTGACAACATTAATCGACTGGAGAGTTGGAGTCTCAAACTTAGTGTCTTTGACTCTAACCAAATGGTAAATACACCCTTTGGAAATAAGATTTTTAGCTTTGAGGTAAGAGATAAAATGACTCTTGGGTGACATAGAATTCCCAGACCACTCAAACACGGATGCACCCAAAAACTGAAACTTGACCACTCGGATCCGACAATCAATAGAGGCATAAGAAAAATACAGCCAGTCCATACCCAGAATCACATCACAATCTACCATGTCTAACTCAATCAGATCAGCCAACAAGACTCTATGAAGAACGATAACATGACATTTTTTATACACTTTCTGGGTAACAATCGAATCACCTACTGGGTTAGAAACTAGGATAGGCTCAAGAATAATCTCAGGACTCATTTTAAAATACACAGCAATCAAAGGTGTAACATATAAGAAATTGGATCCAGGATCCAACAAAGCATACACATCAAACTGTAATACACGAAGCATACCAGTAAAAACATCGAGAGAATCCTCTTATTCCTTGTGGGACAATAAATCATAGAATCTATTCTGGCACTGCCCTCCAGCATTTCTAGAAGAGCCACCCTGAGTTGGGGTTGGGTGAGTCGCTGGAACTGGAGCACTAACAGTTTGAGTCTGGGTCTGAGGGCGATAGTCATGATGCCCTTGTCCATCCTATGGACAATCTCTATCTCTGTGACCCATTTTACCACACCGGAAACAACCCCTCTTCTCACCCCCAACACTCACCTGAACGAGCCCTACCACACTTAGGACACAGGGGATGATTTGGCTTACTGCTAGCACTATACTGGGACCTGGATGGATATGACCTATTACCTTGCTCCTGCCTACCTCTAGCCATGGGAGCACTAGCAGATAATGGTGCTGGCATAGACAAATGATCCTGATACTAAGGGAGACTCCCTTCCTACGATCTAGTCTGACCCTGTCCGTGCTAATAAGACCTAGCTCTCTTATTCCCTCTCATTCTATCTCTCTCCTTAATCTTGTCTGCCTCAATCTGTTGGGCATAAGTCATCAGTCTAGAAAAATTTATCTCACTATTCAGCATAACAGACCTACGCTGCTTAACCACATAACTAGATACTCCAGTCACAAACTTACTCATACTAGCTCGATTATCAGCCACTAAGTCAGGAGCATACTTGGCCAACTGATTGAACTTTAGATAGTACTCCCTAACAGTCATAGAGCCCTATCGCAGGTTCATAAACTCTTCCACCTTTACCTTCCTCATCTCCAAAGGGAAAAACTTATCTAGGAATGCATCTTGGAACTCTTGCTAAGTTTTAGGGACAGCTCCCTCACCTCTACCTTTCCTCCAAGCAACAACCCAATCATAATCAAGGTATTTCAACCTATACGTAGCCAAGCACACACTATGTTCCTCAGATATATGCATCACCTGAGTAATTTTCTGCACCTCCTCTAAAAACAATCGTGGATCCTCATCAGACTTAGACCCATACAATTCCGGCAGATTTATCCGCATGAAGTCACGAATCTTGGTAGCAGCTGAATCACCTCCCTACTATTGTGGAGCTGGGGCTGGGTTGGCTTGAATATTTGTAGTAATACCTTAGGCCAACGCCTGAAAGGCTGCCTAAAATTTAGAATGAGACACATTTTCATTCAATGGGTAAGCGAGTTGAGGTTGTTGACCATCATTATTTCTTCTCGCTCAATAGCAGAGAGAGACACTTTAAGCACGATAGACTTCTGAAAGAAAGAATCACACTTTTTCCTAAAATATCTTGTAGCCTCTTGCTCATAAATGTGGCGTGCTACACACAGATAATCAAGACTCTACTTAACGTGGCTTGTCAGACTCCCTAGGACACCTTAAAACCTTAGGCTCTGATACCAAGTTTGTAATGCCCCAAAAAATGGGTCCCGAAGCGTAATACGGTTCTTAAGGCTATAAGCAGCCCCAAGCTAACCCTTTGAGCCATTTTCATTTAGTTCAACACAAATCAATGGATTTGCCATAAATAAACATCAAATATCAACAGAGTAATCATCATTCAAGAATAAAAGAATTTCAGAAAGATAACAAAATATGACTTACTAGTCAACTCCCAACATCTATACTAGTCTGGCAAGCCTCTAAGAAAATCAATAAAACCAGCGAGCCATTGAGACATGCCCTAACTGACTCATACTCAGTTATCAAATGTAAATAATTCTGTGAAACCAACATCAGACATCATGTCCTCGAAACATGAGAACACACCACAACAGAGGATGTAGAACATCGTGCTCGAAAAATCACTATCGAACCTGGAATTAAGCACCTAAACCTACATTTCAAGAAAATGTAGCCCACATCCGAAGGTGTGGGTCAGTAAAATGGAAACGAACCGAGTATATGGGGGTGTATGTAGTTGTATAAATATCATCTCATAAATATTTATAAGAAATATGTAGGATGTATGAAAAACTCACATAGCCCGAAGAAAATCATCATAATCATGAGAGGATGAAATAAGTACAATAACACATGTGAGTCATCCTATAATTTGTCAATCAGTTTCAGTTTATCAAGAATATCAATTCTCATAATGTAAATATCATTTAAATCTTTCGAAAGAATAACTTTCATAATTCCACTTTCAAATCACTTCACCATTCACCATAGACACAAAGAAACACACACACACTGGGAGATCCTATAACAAACATAAACCATGTGAGCTACATGGAGTCCAACGTACAACCCATATTGGGGAGATCCATCCTATCCTTTCCATCAGAGTAGGACTATCGATATCAAATCCACACAAACTTGTGACCACTATATAAATCAGCCTCAAGCTCACTCGTATGGAGGCACCTAGTTCTAGGGAAGTATGGTCACTTTATACCTCCCACTCGGTGCTAAAGATTTCTCCCAGAATTAGCTTAGATCATTTCAAAGACAATCCATAACAAAATAATTTTAGTAATATATAAATATACATCGGGAGCCATCATGCTTCCCATCTATCAAAATCAACCACATTGTAGATTTCTTTCACACTCGAGTTCAAAATAACTCCATTAATACTAAAACGTCAAATCATTCAACATATCTCAAATATTCAACATCAACGTGCTTATAACACATACTTTCTTAAAAAACACAATTTCCAATAGGGATTCACGACCTAAATATCAAAATCATGATAAATATCATTTAAGATTCATGCTTTATATCTCCACACATGTAAATTCATCTTTCAAAATCATAAGCATCAAGATTTCATAATAATCATCATAATATATGGGTTCATGCTTCAAATTCATAAAAAAAATCAAATAAAAATCATGCCTTTATAAAGAAAATTACTTTTGGGCACAACAACAAAATATAGTTCTTGTTGAAAACCCCACATACCTTGAATGATGAACTTTAGATCGATAATCATTTTTGAGATGTTAATCGTGCCT